>NC_091752.1:61720997-61840997 GCF_043380555.1 Nothobranchius furzeri | reverse complement strand
TGAAACTAATGCCTGCAGCCAGTGACATGAGAACTCAGTGTTGGTGTGTAGCAAAGACAACGTGTGCATACTCTTTTGTTGCCAGTGTTAATTTTGTTCCGTTGCTGCAGCCAGCATTCATGCAATGCTTCGACACCCAGAGTCGTCTCGTCCCTTCCAGATCCCTCAGGACATGGACTTTATTTCTCCTTCATCACCTTTCATCCACATTTGTCTGATTTAGTGTGATCAGATGTAAGAGTTGACATCTGCTGCTGTTATTGCACCGCAGGCTTCAGAGAAAACAAGCTGCTCTGCTGTGTGTCTAATGTGGAGATGAATCAGGTCAAAGAGACATGGAAACACCACAGCAACACTCACAAACCCAACACCAGATTATAGACGTAACCTCTAAATAAAAACTACCCAGACCCATGGAGCCCTCTGGATCTAAGCACATGGACGTTGAGCTGATCTGCCTCGGGGGAGTTTCTGGGCTATCCTGGAGATTCGATGTAGATCAGTGAGAGCTCACTGGGAGGACCATGGGTGAAAAAATGTCTGTAGACTAACTGGCAGCCTGAGGCTCCAGGAGAATGGTGAAACCTAAGGCAGGAATCTTCAAATACATCTGAAATTATTGTCTGACACGTTTCTTGATCGAGCTAATTAATGACTGAGTGAAGGGAGAATGGAAGCACTCTTGTTTGGTACGTTAGAGACACCAGCTCCTACGGTAACAACTGGACACGTGTCTCTGTCTCTGTACAGATTACCGTAGTATCATGAGTCACTTTGCTGATGCTGCCACCTTCTTCATCTAATGTGAATAAAACATTATATTTCCAATGAACTGAAACAAGTCACTAATAACTTGTATTCACCTTTCAGCACTTGTTTACAAACACAAACCCAGAGCAGCAGAACCAGGTGATGAAGCAGTGATGTTATCTCAGGAATCGAGGACATCTGGCGAAACTCAGCAAGTATCACAACACACACACAGGGCATTTGACCGTAGACACACTTATGGGCCATTCCCACCTATACCGGGTCGGCCCGGGCCGGGCAGCGTAGGTTGTTTACATATCTGGGTGGCCTGGAATTTTCCTGGGCCAACCGAGGCTCATTCTCAGCCCTCTTCTCGAGGGGGTCTGCTTCAGGCCGACCAGGGCCAACACACCCACAGCTGACAGCAAATTCACACCTTCCATTAGAGCAAGCCTCTGACTGGTGGGTAAAATCAGCCCACATGGGCTTAAGGCAAGGATGTGTGGAATCATCCGGGCCAGGCTGGGGCCGACTGGGGCTACCCGGCCCGGGCCCACCCGGTACAGATGGGAATGGCCCAATAGATGGCATCTGATGGAATAGTACTAATAAAAAAACACTAGTACTGGATGTACCTTTATGTGATATGTGTGTGGAAATTATGTGAAAAGAGGTCAGCTTAAAGGAGTGAATGCAGTAAACTACGTGTACTGGAAAAGTGTCGCAAAAAGAACAAAATAAACAAAACCCAATAATGTATGTAAGGCAAATTAAAGCTTTAGAGCAAAATGTTTTCAAACAAGGAAGAGCAAAATAAATGATAATATATATTACAAAATACGTAAAAATATTGTACAAATTTTAAGATCTCTCGGAATTGAAAAAGAAATGGAATTTGGATTAAACATAATAGTTGGTGGATTTACTCACTTTTAACTGTTATGAACTCAGTCATAGATATAAACAATCTCAGAGCATGACATCAGAGTCGTCCAAGTCTGTACATTATGTTGAGAAACGAATTCTATCCACGCACACACACTCAAACAGAACTTGTGTGACTTGAAACAGAGAACCGAAGGAGAGGAGATAAAAATCATCCCCCCTTAAATACTGCTGGAGATATGACTAGAGATGGAGATGTAATTGGAGGAGGCTTGCCGGTAGGTGATGGAGTACCGTTTAGAATTTTAGGCATTGGAGTTAATTTTGGATGGTTCCCCAAAAGGCGTAGTGAGTCCCTTAAGGTGGACAACCGTGCGGAGAAGTGACAGAGTAGTGTGTATGCCAGCCCAAGTGATGGACAGCAGTTGAAGCATGTAGTGAGGAAAACGGCAGTCAGAGGAGGACCAGGAGTAAGTCACAGGTTGAAAGAAGATGTTATCATAGAAAGGAGAAAACTCTACAACAGACCTGTGTCTATCTGGATCCAAGTAAGAGAGAGCTCACCAGTGTGGACCATGGTGGTCTGTAAGACATGCTTTCGAGAGATAGGTACTGCCCTTTTAAACTTGGTGACGTGTCGTTTGACAGTGGCAGTCCTACTGGGGATGACTGATAACACACCCAAGTTAAAGAGCGACCCAAACTTATTAGCAAATAAGAGGAACTCAGGGAGGAAACGCTTCTCCCTGCTGTGGGTACCAGAAATTACAGAATTAGAAACTGTGAATTTCTGTACCTGGAGTAGCATGTGTGGCACGTGAGAGATGTCGGTGTTAGAGTGCCACGTTCTCGTGTGAGTCCAGCGGGTACCTGTTAGAAAGTGTGTTAAAGAAACAACAGTTTTCCAGCGCATGCGATGTCAGGGTCAAACTGTACAAAAACATTTTGTGTGAATCGACGGTAGTTAATCATTAACAGACCTGAGCTCTCCCTGAGCGTGATACCTGAAGAGGAACCAGGTTCACACAGTCGCGGAAGAGACGGGTGAGGAGGAGGCAAAGAGTTTCTATAGCAACAGGTCATCCTTTACTCATTCTGCAAAGCAAACCTTGGTCAAAATGACAATCCTGCCAATCTTAGATTACGGTGACATCATTTATAGGACTGCTGCCAAAAAACGTCTTTATAAACTCGATGTCATTCATCACTCAACCGTTTGGCACTAGTGCTCCTTTCACTACTCAACACAGTGATCTGGACTCACTCGTTAACTGGCTATCACTCCTTTCCTGCAGGTTGTCACTTTGGTATCAGTTCATATATAAAACCATCATAGGTAGTCATATGTTCGCTCATTACTCATCACTTCTAACAACCAGCACCATTTACATTCCAGTAACTTCATCTCTATGGTTAATCCCAAAGCTCGCACCTCCTTTGGCTGCGCCTCATTCCAGTTTGCTGCTTCCAACGACTGGAATGAGCTGCAGAAACCACTGCAGCTCACTACCTACAATCCATTATCTACCTTCAACAAATCATTATGATCAATATTTTCTGATCAATGTGCTTCTGAGTACTAAAAACTGCTTTAAGTATGTTTTTATTGCTTGTACATATTATATATGAGAACAGTCCATTGTCTTTATGTCTAGCTGTTTACCTTATTTTCCATGTAGTTTTTTTTCATCTTACCTGTTTTTCTTTGATGTAAAGATAAGTATGTGTCTGTTGCTGCTGCCTCTTGGCCAGATCGTCGTTGTAAATGAGAATCAGTTCTCAATCAACTCATCTAGATAAATAAAGGTTAAATAAAAAATAAATAAAGATGTTGCTTGCAAAAACATTTTTATGAGCACCACTAATGCTAATTATTGTAAGCTAGTTGTTGCTGCCAATTACAAACATGCAGAATAACGTACACCCTTTGTGGAAGGTTCCTGTTTGCAGTTAAGTAAACAAGGAAACAGGAACCCAGTATAAATGTAAATGCCAGTAAAACTAGGAAACCACTTAACTTATATTCTAGAACAACGCAGGGCTTTAATCATTACATGACAAGTAACACACTTTGAAGTGTGGTTGGCAGCATTTCATTATTTTATATCCATTTATTTTTCAACTACTTCATCAAGTAAAGCACGCAGGGAGCTTGTGCCTAACCTGGGATTTCCACTGGATGGATAAGCGTTGTGTAATATCTGCAGCTAATAGCCGTTAACGCTAGTTTTCACAAAGACTCAAACCAGACTTAACCATGTTTCTGAAGACTTTTGGTTTGACAACCTTTTCCTGAGGTCTGATGGATTTTTGAAAGAAACCTGAGACTTTTACCTCTGTAGTCTGATGTTTGACGCCTGAGACCTGGGGGTGTCCTAAAACGTACACATAGTCTATTCTCCTGCAAAGAGCCTTCTAAAAGTTTTAAACTTATTAAAAGATGACAGAAAGTGCTTTGATTTTACAAAATATTTTGTTTTTCTAAAAAGATTCTCTGAAAAGCAGCAATAGATATCTACTGGAGTTCTAAATATGTAATCGAGTGTGAGGAGAACACACCAACACCCCACATGGAGGGGTAGAACATGCTAACTCCACTCAGAAAGTCTGCAGCTGCATTGCCACAATGCAAACATGCAGTTATTTTTAAATCCTTTCTGGTTTCCATCTGTCATTTTTGGAAACTCTTTTTCTATTTCACCTGCTTTTTAGAGTCTAGTTATGTGGCCTTATCACACCTCCAGAAGTCTTTGTCTCATAGTCCTCCTCCTTGTCTTTGTTCACTTTCTCTTTCTCTCCTCTTTAGCAGCAGACTTGAATACTGATAGAGCTGGCTCTGGGTTTGATTAAGTCCCTGCTCTGCAGATTCAGACAGTAGACATAAATATCTGGGGGCATCAGAGAGACGAGTCAGTTAAAGAGGACCGAGTGGAGATCAGGTTTCAGCCCTGATGAAAATCGATGCGACTTGACCGGTCGCAGAGTGACTCAACATGTCAGCTCTAAAGAGAGCAGCGATTATGTCATTAGAGCTAATTTCATCTTGCTCTGCTTGTGCTTCCATTGTTATTCAGTCATTTGGTGAGGATGTGCATGTAGATGATTCACAACTGTCCATCGTCATCAGTGTCACTGCTCCTCAAACCCCAATGCTGGAGCCTTTAATCGCCATGGTAATGATTATTTTTTATGATTATAATTTCTAGTTAAATAAAAGGAAAAAAACTCCAAATCTTGTCAGAGCAGCAATGTTTATGTGGGCAGAAGACACTCTTTAATCAGTTTTAGGGAAGACGGAAACAAACAAGTAAACAAAGAAGATTTGCTGTTTACAACACATTTTCTTTTATATTATTTGAGTCGAGAGAATGAATCAGGTCAGTTCTGAACTTTTTTCTGACCTTGAGACGCAGATAGGATTGTGAAGGACTGAAGAGATTTGTTTCCAAAGCCTGTGAGTTAATGTGTAAAAAGCAAGAATAAACTCCAGCTGTCTGTAGAGCTTCTGGATCCAGGTGGAGATAACAGAAGATGTGATTTCATAGACTCCAGGTGTGGCAGCACGGAGAGAAGCTTAGCGTTGCCTGAGACCAAAAACAACCATAGAAAGACTGAGATGCTGGAACGGGAAGACATTTGAAGTTATTAATGACAACTTTTACAAGTAGCACAAATAAAGCTGTGGGCCACAATAAATTAGCCTTTTTCAACAAAACACCTCATTAGACTTCTGGTTTGGCGCCAAATGGATGAGGTCGCATTGGTTGTTGCTCCTAAAAAGTCTGAGTATTATTGGATGTTTTTAGGTCTCTGTGGCATTTTTGGTTCTGGGTTGTTTGTTGTGCTTCTGAAACGTGTTGGAATTTGCTTTGAACATTAATGATGTTGCAAAAACCTGGTAAGAACGGCGGTGTTTTTGACTGGTGTTCGGCCCACCCCCATCTGTGGTGCGACCACACCCTTACCTGGACATTCTGACACGTCTTCTGACACTGTTCCATGATGGCTGAAATTTCATCAGAGTTAAGAAGGGAGCTGTCGGCAGCGCTTGCGGAGAATCAGGTCTAACATACAGAAGCTGAAAACTTGTCCTCAGATATTTCAGTCATGTGGGTGGACTTTACGGGACTTAAAAGCATGGTAACAGAAACAACGGTCTCTTTCCACATGTATGGATGCTGTTGTTAACAGTGTTGGGAGTAACGCCGTTTAAGTATAACGGCGTTTCTAACGGCGTTCTTTTATAGGTAACGGAATAATCTAATTAATTACTTTTCCCGCCGTTGCAACGCCGTTACCGTTACTGGGGACGGAACGCTGTGCGTTACTATGTGCTTGTCGAACGTTGAGCAACAGTATGAGGCTTTCCGACCGCCACACTTCAGCTGTAGCCAGGGAGAGAGGTGTCGGTAACGCACTTACAAACTCGATGATGATTGGCCGGGTGGGTGGAGACCCTCACGGTCTCAGTCGCTGCATTCTGTAGACACAACGGGAATAACTCCGTTTAAAATAACCGCGTTAATAAAACTTTCTGTAACAAGCAAACTAATTAATTACGTCTTCTTTTATCAAAACGTTGTTCCTGTTACTGGTAAGGAAATGCGTGCGGTGTGTTGAAGCTGTCATCAGCTGATCAGGAGCTAAAGAGGTAGATGTTTAAGAGCATCACGGCCCGCGAAGAACGAGGAAGACGTGATGAATATCTACGGCTGCAGACCCGCAGATTTGTTGCAGCAGCGAATCTGCGGGTCTGCAGCCGTGCCCTTAGCGTGACAGCGGGACGTCCCGAAGGTCCGCTCACCTGTTCACCGCTCAGACGTCCTGACTCCTGATCTTCTGCCTTCCTAGATCATCCAGCTGTAACCTGTTTCTGATCATGTCTTTAGTCCCGCTGTAACACTGATGCATCAGTCTCAAACGTCATGGAGCTCAGGTGTTATTAGAACTACCTGTGTGTGTTTACCACCCAGCTTCAGCTCTTCTGTGTTTGGGTCTGACGCAAGTTAGTAAATGTAAGTCCTCCATCAGATCTGTGCCTCTTCTAGTGTCATTTTAAAGGATATTTATTTATTTATTTAACCGTTACTAGATTAGCAGCAACAGAAATGCTACTAAAAAGACACAATTATGTGAAGCTGTAAAAATTAGAATGCTGTGCAAAATTACATTTATTTCTGTAATTTAACTAGACAGAGAGACCATTTAAAGGCTCGGGAACCTTTACAGGTTTTTCTATTTGCAATTTTAAATTTTAGCTGATTGGGTTTTTGTTAAATATCACACAGTGACCTTTTAATAGTCTAGATTAGTTTAATGTTCCTATTAGTAGTTCCTCCTGTTAAGTGCTTATTTGTTTAAATTATTCAGGTTTATATAAAACATTTGGACATACATTTTATTATGTTCAGTCATTAGTCATTTATATTTTACTATTGTAGTCATTCTTGCATGCTTTAATGAAAAAGTAACTAAGTAGTTACTTTTGTTGGTAATTAGTTACTTTTATGATCTTGTAACTCAGTTAGTAACTGAGTTACTTTTTTGACAAAGTAATCAGTAACTATAACTAATTACTTTTTTAAAGTAACGTTCCCAACACTGGTTGTTAATCTCTAAGCTAAAATGGTGGCCACGTTGAAGGAGATGGCTGTGCTGGAATCCAGGTCCCACCGTAATAACGTACGCATCATTGCTGGAGGACAACGTTTTAACCCTCCCACTGTCTTCATGGGTTACCCTGCAAATAAAGTTGACCATTGAGCAGGATTTATGGTTTATCCCTTGAGGTCCACATGGCAGGGGTGAGGTGGTGCTCACTCCTCACTAATTCATTACTCTCAGGAAGTCCACAGAATGTAGTTAAAAGTCTTTATCTTGTCCAAAATGCTGCAGCTAGAGTTCTGATGAGAATCAAAAGAGAGACCATATCTCTCCGAGGGACCACCTGTAGGTGCTTGTCAGAGGAGCTTAAGAAATGCGCTGGAACATACTCTACTGGCAACTCAGCAACGTAGGATAGTGCTGTCCCTGCTAGGGCCTCGAGTAGCAAGACCAATACCTTCATGAATATTGAATGTTTCACTGACATCTGTTTCAAATCATCCAATATGAGGGATATGCTTTTCCACTTCCTTACCCCACATATAAAACAGGCATTGGCATTTTGCACCAGCTAGAGCCTGGAAGTCAAAGCTTGAGGCAAGCCTGTGTAGCGTTGTGGTTTTATGCTCTTTTATGAAAGAGGAACCATGCTACGTATTAATTCGGAATATTAATTTTTAATATTCAATAACCAAGTTTTATATCGTTCAGAAGACTCAAAGGTTGTTTTCATCGATAAACTGCCGATAATATCTGAGTGTCTGTGTTTCAGTTCAATGAGGAAACCAGTTTGACGATTAAAAGTTTTAATTCTTCAATTTAAACTAATGATTTTGAAAATTGACAAACAGGAAATACAATCAACATTCCTTTGTGGGACAATGTTTGACAGTTGATATGCTGTTCTTGCTCAAATAAACCTTCTGGTGAATTTATGAAGATTGAGAATGTTGTGAGTTGTGAGAGTGATATGATGTGATTATGAATGCGTGTGGGTGCAAAGTGTGGTGAGATGAGGTGAGATGGATGCGTGTGTGCATCTGATTTTGCTTCAGGAAGAAACAGGTGTCTGAGTGAAAAGTGATGGTTTGAATAAACTTAGGTTTAGTTGGAAAAGATGCATCCAAACGCTAAACACCGTGTGCTGTCTCACCGAACTCTTGTGGGCCCTCTTTCGGATCCGGGCCGTGGAGGATGTTGTGGTTCATCCAGATGACACTCAACGGCTGACAGGGAAGACGTAGGTGTCGAACGGAACCGGTCCAGAGTTGCCCTCGGTACACGTTGATGGTGAAGCATTTTGTCGACGCGCTTTCTTAAGTTAATTCACTCAGAAATCAAAAGACTCGGTAATGAGTCTGCGTTAGAAGTCGCGATTCAGCTATTCTACCTGGCGTGGCAGAAACAGCGGGGGGGGGGGGGGGGGGGGGGGATTGAGCCCATGGGCTCCGTTCCCCGTTAGCGGTTGTTCACACGTCCTCACTCTTTCGTTGTCAAGCACGAACTGTCATCATAAGACTGAAACTTACCAAAAACCTTTCTCTTCTCAAAGCAAACGTGTGCGTCATCAAATGTGTCTGGAGTTTACTGTGGGAAGATGTGTGTGGGTGTGTGTGAAGGTCAGTACCAAACATTCAACATTATCTACTTAAGTGTGGATTCATTAATCCATTATAATTACCCCAAAGCATAAGAACCATTCATTTGATTAAACACATTTATAATGAGCAAAATGATAATGGTTACTTTAACATTAAAAATCAAGAAAAAGAAGTTTAAACTTTATGTTTTGATTTGTTATGACTACTTGTCCATGAGAACTCCTTCTTCTGGTACCGCAGGTGGCAGATGTTATGGTTTCCTCCCAGACTCGCTGGCGTTCAGGTCTTAATCTGTGGGTGAACGTTCTCAATGACCCAGCTTTAACCTCGCTGCGTCCAACACCACCTTTGTGACAGAAAACCCATATTTCCTCACGTTACAGACCCCCCCTTTGTGACGACATGGAGGTCAACAGAGGCCACCTGACGTCACAACCTCAATAACGTGATGTACTCGTGAAGGTAGACATCCCAGATGAAGGCAGGAACGATGAAGCGTCACCACAGGTCTCGTGTAGAAGGGAGTCTATCCTGATCAGATGATTAAGGCCAAAACTGTTGCAATCATTATAAAGTAATCCACTTAGGAAATCTTGAAAGCAGAGCTATTTCAATAGCAGTTACTTTTCATCAGCAATAATGCAAAGGTATTCAAAGGATAAGCAGCTCGTGTGCCATACGGAGCTGGGCAGGTGATGTATTCCTCAGGCGTAGTCCAGGCGAAGTCCAGCGCAGACCTCGACCCATCTCGAACCACGACCGAAGCCCCATGCGACAGGAAACCAGTTGAAGGATGGTGAAGACGACCCCTCTGGTGGGATGTAGTCCATACGAGCTCGGAGAAGGAGACAAAGTGAGACAGCCCACACGATAGATAGCATTTGATGCAAATCAAAGAAATCAATCAAAACCTATCTATGGGTGCCTCTGGGAAAATGTGTAGGCATTTTGTGAATTATCTAAAGAAGAAATGTTCTGCACCCTGCTCTACATGTCATGTAAAAATGTGATGCAGTGAAAACACAAATAAAAGAAAGTAAATCCTAACTGATATGTGAAACTCAGCAGGCTGCACTAAGTAAAGGCATATATAGAAAAGAAATAATCATGAAAATGAAGGGCAAATTGGCTTGTGGCCCTTTAAGGGAAATAGTAACAAAATAAAATTAACTTTGTAATCAAATATAATCATGCTACACAAAGCACTAATAAAAAGATAGAGATGTAATTCAGTTCTAAAAATGTAAATCAGTAGGTTAGTAATCCCTAAAAATGTGAGTTAGTAGCAGGTGTCCTGGCTGGAGGCAGGTAACCTGAAAAAAAATTCAAAGGATATCACATTTGTTAAAAATTCATCCCACAAACGAGAGAATTAGTAACGGTCCACCAGTTAGCGGAAAAGAATCCGGTCAGAATAGAGTTGGTCAGAATAGAGTTGTTCAGTAAGCGTTTTGAATCTGGTATTGCGGACCCACAGAGACACGAGTTTGGACGTATCTGTGGGAGCAGGCTCATAAGCGATTTGGTTATCAAACTGTTTGTATCTTGTGTTACGAACCCACAGGGAAACTTGTTTGAATTTACCTGAGGGTTCCGTCCGGAACTCGAGTGAAGCTGATGGTTTAACTGTTAGATCAGAACCTTATTTTACCTGCTCAAAGTTGGGTTGCAGCTTTACGGAGGCGACTTTGTTGTGATCAGAAATAGTAGTGAACTGGAAATGCGAAAATGATGCTCGCAAAGCAGGAGGAGGCTCCCCACCCCCCTTTTGTTGCTCAAACTTAAGCCATGTCTGTGAGACAGGAGAAGCATAACAAAGAACAGTTCTTAAGCTCTTAAAAGCTCTATTACCAAGAAGATGCACAGCGTCACCTGAATCGTGCTGAAAGAGTAGGTGTTCAGATGTCCAAAGACCTGGAGGTGTTGGACTTTGAGGTTCTGAAAAGGAGTGATCCAAGGATGGTTGTGTCACGGGTGTCAAAGCAAACCTAGCTATGTTTGGAATCAGATACAGACATGACGCAAGCGAAAGGAACATGTTCTGTCCTGAAAACTGAAGCCAAGAATACTTTATTCCCAAGAATGATGGAGGTTCCCACACAGAATCAGAAAAACCCGGTTTAACCAGAGTAGTTACAGACTGACTAGAACTCCGTCCCGTAGAAGGTGCAGCACCTAACTCCGGGTCGGAGGTCAATGTTGTCAGCTGAATTGGTGGAAGGTCAGTGTCAATTTCTGCAATGACCCGCCCGCTCGGAGGAGGCGTTCCCCCGAACAGCCTGAAGTCCGCAACGGAAAACTCAGTGCCACCCGGCACCCCCCTTTTGTCAGGAGGGGCCCCGAGCAGAGCATCACTGCACGCACCTACTGCCCCCGGGCCCATGAGAGAGGTGATCGCAGCAACCACAGAGCCTCCTTCAATATCGCCACTGACCACAGGACTGCTGGAAACCGCAGGTTTTACTGCGTCGTCGTGGTCACCTGTAAGAGAAATCACAGGAAATAGAACACAGAGGCCAGAGACAGAGTCACACCCCTGTGAAAAGAGAAAAGAATTGGCCACCGTATTAGCAGAGGTCACAAACTGAGAAATGACAAGGTCATTCACATAAAGGTCAAGATGTCCGGGCACAAACCCCTTAAATGGCATGGTAGCTCCGTCCAGAGACCACAAGTGTTTCACGGCGGCTGACGTTTCCATCACGCCCCGATAAAGAAGGTGGTTTGTGCATGAGGCGGACTGACGATTAAAGCAGACCTCTGACTGAAGTGGTGGATCACAGCCTGAAGATTTCACACCCATGCTGGAGAGATGGTCAGCCTTTAACATGGATGACAGAGAAGAAGCATCAGGAACCAAAGGGTTAAGCACAACCTGTTCGTCAGAGAGGTTAACCATAGGCTCAAGAGATTTATTCAGCTTAAAAGTAGCAGAGAAAGTGTTGTTTATTTCAAACCTTGATATTGATGGTGGGTTTTAGACCCCCTGGAAGAAATAAATGTAAAGAAAAAGCGTTATGACTGTAAACAGCATGTTGTTTGAATTCACGTCATGAATTGCAGACCAGAACCACCTCCGACCCAGTGCAGCTGGCACCGAACCACCGCCACTAGTCCCCACCGTGCCCGACCGGCGGCACCCGCCTAAAACGGGCCCGTTCGGGCGGGCGGAGGGACCAGCTTGGCCCAGCCGGTGAACAGTCTCCTGCGTCTCGGCATGTTCTGGAAGCAGAACGTCAGAGAACCTTACATCAGGTGCAACAGTGCAAGAAAGAGTTTGTCGTGTCTCGTCCCTCTCTCATTAAGTTCAGAGCAACTCGCGTTTTTACCTTCTGAGTCGACGTAAAACTCCGGGCAAATTCCTTAATTTATCTCACAATCAAGGACTGTCCGTAGCGTAACTTAACTTTATGACACAGGGTAAAACAAGGAATTGTTGATAGAGAAATGAATACACACAACTTCACAAGATGGAAGAAAAAGGCATGGAACCGAGCAACGGAGGCTGTGAAAGCCGACCCTTACCGGTCCAAAACAAAAATAAAAAAATAATAAACCCTACGCTGCCATGTTGGTATCAGACGGACAAACGTAGCAAACTGTAGATTCTACACACCGTAGTGAATTACAAGAATCACCGCCAATGCGGATTTTGTGAGGACACAGACTGACTGTGTCAGAAATGGTTTGACAATTTAACGGGACGCGTTCCCTTTTTGTCCAACTGTGGCTCGCTAGCTTAGCTCTCCGGCTAGGTCTAGCGTCCTTTGTCTGTAGCGACCAGACTTAAATTTTCCCGATTAACAAGCAGGCATCTCGCTCCGCTTAGCTAAACGGTCTTGAAAGCGTACGCAATCTGAATGCAGTAACGCGTGACGGCCATGACCCGACTTACGACGTTTACCGAGCAAATTTAAGCTACGGTAGGTGCCTACGAGCATTCCGTTTAAATTCGTCTTTGATCAGTCGCCTATGCAATGGAAATATTTTCCACAATAGCTCGCCCACAGTGTCAACACACTGAGACGAAGGGTGTCCGAGAATTTAGTTTCGGTACGGAGGTTCGGAGAATTTTAGTGTTAATTGTAGGAACTGAGGATAAGCTGCTCACGGTAGTTCACCCAGCAAGTTTCAGAGCGGAAATGTCGCTTTCCGACCTGAAGAGGTTAGAGACGCGGCGGCGCGTCAAAATGGACAGAATTTAGTCAAAAGCACAACTCACACGTTCGCTCCGAAGGCGAAGATGGGATAAATCAAAGTATTGTTTGTAATTTGCGGTCAATTTGAGATCGGAGTTCTTCCCCGTCAAGTTTCCACCAGGACGTCTCCCGGAAGAGTGACTTCAGCGGAATAATTTCCGGTGTTTTTCAAAATAAGACATAAAAGTGAAACACAGAGAAAAGCGTTGTTTGTAGCTTTTAGATGTTAGAAATCAGACATATCGCAGATATAGAAGACTGGATACGCTCGCCATTAATGTAGCGTTGTGGTTTTATGTTCTTTTATGAAAGAGGAACCATGCTACGTATTAATTCGGAATATTAATTTTTAATATTCAATAACCAAGTTTTATATTGTTCAGAAGACTAAAAGGTTGTTTTCATCGATAAACTGCCGATAATATCTGAGTGTCTGTGTTTCAGTTCAATGAGGAAACCAGTTTGACGATTAAAAGTTTTAATTCTTCAATTTAAACTAATGATTTTGAAAATTGACAAACAGGAAATACAATCAACATTCCTTTGTGGGACAATCTTTGACAGTTGATATGCTGTTCTTGCTCAAATAAACCTTCTGGTGAATTTATGAAGATTGAGAATGTTGTGAGTTGTGAGAGTGATATGATGTGATTATGAATGCGTGTGGGTGCAAAGTGTGGTGAGATGAGGTGAGATGGATGCGTGTGTGCATCTGATTTTGCTTCAGGAAGAAACAGGTGTCTGAGTGAAAAGTGATGGTTTGAATAAACTTAGGTTTAGTTGGAAAAGATGCATCCAAACGCTAAACACCGTGTGCTGTCTCACCGAACTCTTGTGGGCCCTCTTTCGGATCCGGGCCGTGGAGGATGTTGTGGTTCATCCAGATGACACTCAACGGCTGACAGGGAAGACGTAGGTGTCGAACGGAACCGGTCCAGAGTTGCCCTCGGTACACGTTGATGGTAAAGCGTTTTGTCGACGCGCTTTCTTAAGTTAATTCACTCAGAAATCAAAAGACTCGGTAATGAGTCTGCGTTAGAAGTCGCGATTCAGCTATTCTACCTGGCGTGGCAGAAACAGCGTGAGAGAGGGGGGGGGGGGGGATTGAGCCCATGGGCTCCGTTCCCCGTTAGCGGTTGTTCACACGTCCTCACTCTTTCGTTGTCAAGCACAAACTGTCATCATAAGACTGAAACTTACCAAAAACCCTTCTCTTCTCAAAGCAAACGTGTGCGTCATCAAATGTGTCTGGAGTTTACTGTGGGAAGATGTGTGTGGGTGTGTGTGAAGGTCAGTACCAAACATTCAACATTATCTACTTAAGTGTGGATTCATTAATCCATTATAATTACCCCAAAGCATAAGAACCATTCATTTGATTAAACACATTTATAATGAGCAAAATGATAATTGTTACTTTAACATTAAAAATCAAGAAAAAGAAGTTTAAACTTTATGTTTTGATTTGTTATGACTACTTGTCCATGAGAACTCCTTCTGGTACCGCAGGTGGCAGATGTTATGGTTTCCTCCCAGACTCGCTGGCGTTCAGGTCTTAATCTGTGGGTGAACGTTCTCAATGACCCAGCTTTGACCTCGCTGCGTCCAACACCACCTTTGTGACAGAAAACCCATATTTCCTCACGTTACACCTGCATAGAGTGAACTACAGTAAACCAGGTGCAATAGAACAAAAGCACGCACCACAATTTACAAGTCCTTTTTGGAAAGCATAGATTTAACACCAGCCAGGCACCTAAGGTAAAAAAATTAAGTCTTTGTCACTGTATTCACCTGGGGAATAATTGACAATGAAGAGTCAAGCCTCATTCCTAAATCAGTGACCACTGATTTCTGGAATGGAGCTAATGACAACAGGCCAATGCCATTTCATTGATGGTCACTTCGACCAAACCGTCTTCATGTCATTAAAGCACAAGAAATTTATGTTAGCCAGGAACGCACATTGTGTAAGCAGTCTACTATTAGCTGTACCATACCTTGCTGTCCATAAGTCAGAGGAAAATAGATCTGACAGTCATCAGCATAGAAGTAGGACCGTACATTATGTTTACAAAATAGCACTCGTAATGAGAGCAGATGAAAGGAAAGCTGCAAAGGGCCCAATACAGAGCCCAGAGGAACATCCCAATTAAGGGGAGCATCTCCCAATGACCATGAGCTCATTGCAACAGTAAAGGACCTGTCTGACAGATATAATCTTATCCAGCGCAATGCCAGCCCATTAAGCCCAAACCAATGCTCCAGTCAGTCTAGGAAGATCTGATGATCAACAGTATGAGCTGTTGTCAGATCCAAAAGCAGTAAAACCATCACATAACCCAAATAAGTAGCTAAAAATACATAATTCGTGGCACGGTGGCACAGGAGTTAAGTGCTCGCCCCATAATCGGAAGGTTGCCAATTCGAGCCCCGCTCAGTCTGTCGCTGTCGTTGTGTCCTTGGGCAAGACACTTAACCCACGTTGCCTGCTGGTGGTGGTCGGAAGGACTGGTGGCGCCTGTGCTCGGCAGACTCGCCTCTGTCATTGCGCCCCAGGGCAGCTGTGGCTACATTGTAGCTCATCCCCACCAGTGTGTGAGTGTGTGTGTGAATGGGTGAATGACTGATTGTGTTGTAAAGCGCCTTGGGGGGGGGGGTGGGGGTGTTCCATGACTCTAGAAGGCGCTAGATCAAATACATGCCATTTACCATTTATCATTCAGGATTCTTAACAAAGTTTTTTCAATGCAATAACCAGCCATGAATGTAGTTAAAAGTCTTCAGCTTGTCCTAAATGCTAAAGCTAGATTTCTGATGAGAATTAAAAAGAGAGATCATGTCCCTCCTGTCTTAGCTTCCCTACACTGGCTACCTGTTAAATTCAGAATAGATTTTAAGATCCTCCTTCTCACATATAAAGCTCTTAATAATCAAGCTCCATCATACATCAGTGACCTGACTGTTCCATTTGTTCCTAACAGAGGTCAAGGTCAGTTTTATTTATAGAGCGCATTTACAGCAGCAAAGCTACACCCAAAGCGCTGTACAAGGTAAAACAGATACAACAGATCAACAATAAAAACCTAAAATAAGATGAGCACACAACAGTTACAATCTGTAATAAAAACTGTTAAAAACTATTAAGATGCTCAAGTCAACCTGCATTAAAAGCCAAATAAAAAAAATGCGTCTTAAGAAGGGATTTAAAATGCTCTAGATTCTGTGTGGTCCTGATGTTGAGAGGTAGCTTGTTCCACAGTTTGGGACCAAACACAGAAAAAGCTCTGTCGCCGCGAGTCTTGTGGCGGGTTTTTGGCACTGTTAAAAGAGCTTGGGAGCTGGACCTCATGGTTCAGGCAGGGACGTAAGCAGACAGCAGCTCAGAGATGTAAACTGGGGCCAGACCATGAAGGGATTTAAAAACAAAAAGTAGAATTTTAAAATGGATCCTGTAAGAGACAGGAAGCCAATGGAGAGAGACCAGAACCGGGGTTATGTGATCCCGCTTGCTGGTTCCAGTCAGCAAGTGGGCCGCTGCATTTTGGACCAGCTGAAGTCGGTGTAGGGGAGACTGGTCCAGGCCAGAATACAGGGAGTTGCAGTAGTCCAATCAGCAGGACACGAACAGATGGATGACATGTTCAAGGACATGAGCAGGAAGGTATGGCTTCACCTTTGCTATCTGCCTTAAATGATAAAAACCTGATTGGACCACTGCACTCACCTGTCTGTAAAGATTAAAAGAACCGTCTAAAAACACACCAAGGTTTTTAACACAGGGTTTTAGAAAACCAGAACGAGGACCAAGAGGACTAACAACGTTGTTTAAAAGATTAGGACTGCCAAATAGTAAAATTTCAGTTTTTTGATTGTTGAGATTAAGAAAATTCATGGACATCCATTGTTTGACGCTTTTTAAGCATTCCAATAATGAGCCAATTGACCTGGCATCACTAAGTGGCAAATAAATCTGAAGGTCATCAGCGAAACAGAGAAAAGTAATTTTGTACTTCTCAAAAATAGAGCCTAAGGGGAGCATATACAAAGAAAAAAGTGCTGGACCCAAAATGGAGCCCGGAGGCACCCCACATGTCAGACGTGCTGTTTTCGAGGTAAAAGGTCCCAGATTAATGGAAAATGACCTCTTGTGAAGGTATGATTTAAACCACTGGAGAACAGCACCTCGGAGACCGATGCATGACTCTAGGCAGGATGATCAGCGGTGTCAACGGTGACAGAGCACTTCGGTGTCAGACTGCAGGTTTACTGGTGGTTCCTAGAATATCTAAAAATAGGATGGGAGGCAGATCCTTTAGCTATCAGGCTCCTTTCTTGTGAAACCAGCGCCCAGCTTTAGTCTGGGAAGCAGACACTCTGTTTACTTTCAACATGCTTAAAACATTTTTATTTGACAGGGCCTATGGTTATAATCTAATGTTAGCCCATATCTGCACAAGTGGGGAAGTAGAGGGAGGTGGAGTGTAGTCGGTAAAGACGACTCTCCCTTGCCCTGCCTCCAACATGTCTCCATCTAAAAGGCTAGGTTATCCAGTTATCTCTGTAGCTATGCTGCTATAGGCTTAGACTGATGAAGGACATACTGACCACTTTCCACACTCCTCTACTTTATTTTACAATTTGCTCTTTAACTGCATTACTTCCTGCTATTTCAGCTGTTAACTTTATTTTTTTCTCTAAGTGTTTTTCTCCCCAGAAGAAGCTACAATGTTGTTATGCTGAGCTGTGGTGGCCTCATGGAGGGGGCCATCGGCTTGAACACTGTTGCTAACCACTTAAACATTCTCCCTCTCCTGATAATAACTTTTTACTCTCTTTGACATTGAATGTGCTGCTACTCGTTTACCCGTTTAATTATAGATCCACTAGGATAAATACAATAAAGTTTATCTCTCACCAAATAGAAAACTTACTAAGAAATCACAATGTAACCACAGACACATTACTTGGTGTGTGTGTGTCTGCTCTGTCTTCTCCATCCCCAGTGAGTCATGGTGGATGGCTGATTATACTGAGCCAGGATAAGGTTTCTTCCTGTTAAAAGGGAGTTTTCCTCTCCACTGTCGCTAAATGCTTGCTTAGTATGAGGATTGCTGTAGTCAGTGACTTGATGCAATTTGAACGGTTCCTTATATAGGAAACTTTTTGTATTAGAATGTTTACTACGTGAAGTGCCTTGAGACAAATCTTGTTGTGATTTGGCGCTATATAAATAAACTTGAATCGAATAGAACTGAATTGATTGGTTGTTCATTTGAAAGTTGTTAATAAGGGTTTTTTATTAAAAGTATCACATCGACCAGCATCCCGGCATGTGTTGTGATTGATGACGCAACACTCTTTGTCTCAATTCGACAATTATTTGCGCACTTGTGTAGTACACACTCAAAGCCTTGCTGCACACTTTCTCCAGGTGCGCTTTGCTGACTGTCACGATGAGAGGATGGTTTGCACCCAAAATGCAGTTACCCAGGATGACACGAGGCAGGAGTAGATGTATAAAGACAAATCCTTTTATTTTAGGAAGAACCCCAAAACTAACATAAAATCCAAAAGGGCAGGGAGGCAAAGTCAAAAATCAGGAAATCCAAAAACACAAAAGGAACGAGCAGACTGAGAATAAATCACGCTGACAACAACAATGGACCAACAAGAACAATGAGACAAGGAGAGCTTATATAGACAGGGAGGCGCAATTAGGGAAACAGGAAGCAGGTGTGTGGAGTGAGGCTGGAGGGAAGGCAGGTGACAGCAATTATCTGGATGGGGAAGAGAACCAGTGGAGGGCAGATAAACCTAACACTATATAACACACAAAACTAAACCTAAAGACTAAGGGAAGAACTCACACAAACACATACACATACTGACACACACAAACTCATACACACATACAATGAACTGGGGAACAAGAGGCTGTGGCTATAACTTAAGACACACAACAGAGATGCAGACAAAGGACACATGAGGGCACTAAGAGAACACAAAAGGGAATCCAGAGAGGGATGGAGAAACATTAGGAGACACATGGGGAAAGATGCAGACAAAGGACACATGAGGGCGCCATGAGAACACAAAAGGGAATCCAGAGAGGGATGGAGGAACATTAGGAGACACATGGGGAAAGACGCAGACAAAGGACATACGAGGGCACCATGAAACACAAAAGGAGAACCTGGAGTGGGAACTGGAGGGGCTGGGGAACAAAGGGACACAGAACATGACACTGACGACTGCAGGGTGCAGTGCAAGTATTCAGATTGGGCCTAAGTCTCTAGGCGACACCATATTAGACACCATGTTTCCTTCTACAGGTGCCCTTGAGGGCAAAACACATTAACTGATTTGTAATAAATGGTTACAAAACTTTCACCATCAATAAAAAAAAATTTGTTTTACTCATTCACCTCATCACTCATTGCCAGTGATGAAAAGGAGTCTGATGTGAGTGTCATTTTGCTGAAGTTTGCACTTGCCTTTTTGACCCCAGTAAGCATCCATTGGTAAGGTCTTACTCCAACACCAAACTACAGCTTGCTAGCAACAATTTAGGAATCTACTGCCCTTTATTACCAAGATAAATACACACTGTCACTTATTCCTAAGAAACACCAACATCTTTACTTATTACAGCTACATAAACACCATCTAGACAACTAGCAGTTGAAGGACATCATGCGGCTAAACATGCCATCACTGGCCCGATCTCCACCAAGGAGATAATCTTTTAGCCAGTGATAGATTATTATAAACAAAGAACCTCAAACCATGATGTAAACTATGCTCGTCTCCCCCCTACAAACCAAAGCCTGAGGATCTAAGAAGTTCTGATTTGTTGTCTGCAGTAACAACATAAACAGACTATATGTCTCCCCCACATAAATATGATTCTAATTGACTTTTTTTTTTAAACAGGTTTTGGTGCAGCAAAAAAACAACAACATTGTTTTACTGTTATTATATTGTAATTTTATTATTGAAAATTAAGAATTTTTTTGGACTAATTATTTAGAGATGTATGGAAAATGATTGAGGTAGATGTTGAGAAGACTCTGTTTTTCACACACCACAACACCGGGTTTGTCATAAACAGGAATTCGAGAAACGTGATTGGTAGCTAAGACTCGTGCTCTCATTGGTTCCACCCAAGTTCCTCCCACTGACGCTAGAATCGAGACAAAAAGATCCGTAACTGTAGAGTTGAGGTTTGTACCTGTAGAATGAAATTTGTGTTTTGAGAGTTTTGATTTCAAACTTGTACATTGATTTTTTTCAATTTGGAAGTCTGCTAGTTACAAAACGAAAGTTTCATGTTTCTGAATGAATGTTTGATGTTACAAATGAGTAGTAAATGTACTGATTTTGATTTTACAAAATAAAAATACATGTACAAAATGAAAATTTCCTGTTACAAAACAAGAAATACAAGTACGAATTGAGAATTACAAGTTAGAAAACTAAAGTTACAAGTTACTAATCCAGAGTTACATGTGATGAAACATGTTCAAAGTTACAAAACTAAGTTACGCTGAATATTGTCCCAATCCTAGCTCCATACACATGACCACGCATGAACTTGTAAAGATAATTGTGTATTTGTAAAAGAACTCACATGCATGTGAAATAAAATAAAGTTGTGTGTAACATTTCCAACTACAAGTCTGCAGATCTGTTCCTGTGCATGCCCAGCTTTTTTCTACAGGTCTGCAACTCAGCTGTCACACGAGTGAATTTAGAAACATCATCTGTAACTAAATGAATGTGACTTTGGGCGAGTGCTGGAAACCCCCTGCCCATTGCATTTTACAGTTTATGTTGCCTTACTGGCAAGTTTCTACTACTGCAGTCTCTAATATCCATTTAATAGGAATAGGCATCTGATTGTTATGAACTTACTAGTGATTGTCATTATAATCATACAAATGATGATTTTACTTCGATCAAGTTTATGTGACCTTCTCAGTGACCTAGTGGTAGAGTGTCTGCCCTGAGTCTGGGAAATCGGGGTTCAAATCCCAGTTGGGTCATACCAAAGACTCTAAAAATGGGACCCAATGCCTCCCTGCTAGGCATGCAGCCTAAAGCTTGGTTTATGCTTGACGCATTTACTTTCTGCTCGGTGATGCGGCTCACGGATGGAACGCGCTTCACAACTCGCAACGTTTATGGTTCATGCGGCTTGTCTCTGCGGTGAGCCAATATTCTCCCAAACTGAATGGGGCAGCATGGAGCTCTACAGCATGCATCCAACACTACACCATGGTAAATGGTAAATGGCCTGTATTTGATATAGCGCCTTCTAGAGTTCTTGAAACCCCCCAAGGCGCTTTACAACACAATCAGTCATTCACCCATTCACACACACATTCACACACTGGTGGGGATGAGCTACAATGTAGCCACAGCTGCCCTGGGGCGCACTGACAGAGGCGAGGCTGCCGAGCACTGGCGCCACCGGTCCCTCCGACCACCACCAGCAGGCAACGTGGGTTAAGTGTCTTGCCCAAGGACACAACGACAGCGACAGACTGAGCGGGGCTCGAACCTGCAACCTTCCGATTACGGGGCGAGCACTTAACTCCTGTGCCACCGTCGCCCCAGTAGAAGTAGAAATTACTGTTGTTTACAACATGGCATTCCAGCATTTTTAACAGCGTCCTCGTCTTTTCCGACAGTGCGAGCTATTTCTCTCCAAGAATTATTAACAACATGTTGATCACGGTGATCTCTGAGAGCTGAATCATACAAATATCTGTATTTACGAACCTCTGCCATACTAGTTCTTGCCGGTCCGCCACGTTTTTCTGCGTTCGACCGTCCGCGTGGTTAGAAAATTTCCTAGGTGCGCGTTGCGGAAATTTTAGGCCGTGCGGAGGCGCGGTGGAGGGGCGTTGTTTTTAAAATGACGCAATTTCGCCGCGCGGACCTCGAGGACGCGTCAAGCATAAACCAACCTTAAAGGGGTTGGATTGGGGGTTTGAACCATCGAACAGTTCCAGATTGCGGCCACAGCTGCAGCTTACGGCTCCCCACAGGGATGGGTCACATGTGGAGATGAATTTCACCAGTGTGTGATGATGACTAATGGGATTTTAATTTTAATCAGATTCTTACATTTTAAATAGATTTGGAGAAAATAGACACGGTCTAGCTGACTAAAGACCATCAAGTCGTTTGTGTTCTGCAGCAGGCGGGGTGGGAGTGGCTCATTTTCAATGTTTCACGTTGCTGAGTCATTTGCATAGCTCATATGTTTGCCACTGTTACTTGCAATCTCCCTACCTTCAAGCAATGCTCAAATATCTCCACTAGAGGCTCCCTGTAGAGTGAAACATACACTAACACATCCTGCAGCAAAACACACACACACACACACACACACACACACACACACACACACACACACACACACACACACACACACACACACACACACACACACACATTCTCTCATGCTGTGTGCCTTCCACAGCCCGCAGAGCATGGACCAGGGTGGATTGCTATTTGGCGTTGCAGGGCATTAGCTGCTGATATCTTAACACTTGTAAATGAACCTTCCGCCCTCCTAATCTGTCACTTTAATGCACTATAGATTTTATTTCAGCCTCTGTAGTATCACATTCTCAATAATAATCATCAAGCCGACACTGTTGTCCCCCGCCTGCAGAAATTAAATCTTGCTGTCGAGCGCACGACCAATAAAAGACTTTAGCTGGAGGAAACATAAAATAAATCTGATGAATCCTAACCAGCAGGAATTTGCATTCGGATGTCAAAGACAATTAAAAAAGGAGTCTGAAATTATCACAGGCTCAATAACTGGCCACCACTGCTGGGTGCTCACACCCTTATGGACATCATGTCACACATTCAAGAAATACAAAAATAACAAAAAGCTGCTCAGTAAAATAAAACAAGCCTTCATGGACTTTTCTCAGGTTTGCTCTTTAAACTATCCTCAGCTAAAAGTCGGAGATTTCACTTTTAATTTTACCCAGTGCTGGTTTTCTGTCTGTTTCTTTGTCTTTGGATGATGGTGAACACAGCTGAAGCGGTAACATCCGGTCCTACTTGGCAGGTCAGCTTCACACCATGAAACTGCTGGACTAAACACTCCCTGGGCATCTCACTCCTCACCTCTTGTCATTCAAATCCTCTCCTTGCCTGCTCCTTCTCTGCTCTTTTTGTGGCCCATGTCACCTCTCTTTTCCTAAGCACTCGCCAACTAGCTGACAGTTGGAGCCGGTCAGGGTCACCCACCCACACACACACACACTCCTCCCAGGGGCTCAAAGGGGTGCAGCACTAGAGCTGAAAGCCCCACGCCCCACTGGCTCCCTGACTTGCCCCCGTGAGAAGGGAGTGAAGTGTGGGTCGCTCTGCTGGGAGAGCCGGCTGCAGGCCTGAAGGTTTGGCCTCGGACTGATGCTCCTCCTGCAGTGAGACCAGGCCAGACGCAGCCTGCCAGGAGTTGACTTGACCTCCTCAAACTGATGTGGCACAGGCTGGCAGAGCGGTCACTGCTGCAGCTCGCTTTGGGTGGAAACACCAACTCTGCCCTCCACTCACTGTCTGAGCATATCTTCTTCATCTTTTGTTCTTTTCACATGAATTTTCTTTTGCCTACATTTTGTTTCTAAGAACAGTGATGTTAATAAAAACAAGCTCAGATTTTTGTTAAATATGTTTAGTCTGAATGTGTTACAAAACCTACGGTTTGGTTACTGATATATTTTTTTTTCCAAAATACTTCAAATATGTTAGCTTATTAAAATATCATCAGGGTCAAAATAAAGTTTAATTTCTGTTTTTCATAATGGACTTTTGTGCAGATGAAAAGTGTCCATTTGGACAGAATTATGCAGCAGACTGCAGGAGGTAGACACCAGCAGCCTGAGACCCCAGAGAAGAAGAAGAAGAAGAAGAAGAAGAAGAAGAAGAAGAAGAAGAAGAAGAAGAAAATATCATTTCTATAGCACCTCTCAAGATAAAAATCACGAGGCGCTTCACAAAAACAAAAAATGTAAAAATATAAAAACGCATTTAAAAATGTTTAAAATATATTAAAATGAGCAAAAATAGGCAATAGTGATTTAAAAAATGTTAAGAAAAAGTGAACAGGAAAGAGGGAAATCAGTGGATCCTGAGGAAGGTGGAATAGGTAGGGAGAACAGAACAAGGAGAGGGTGAAGAAGGTCATACAAAAGCCAGCTTGAACAAGTGAGTCTTCAGCTGCTTTTTAAAGGAGACCACTGAGTCCACTGATCTCAGGCTCAGGGGGAGAGAGTTCCAGAGTCTGGGGGCCACAGCAGCAAATGATCTGTCACCTTTGGTCTTTAGCCTGGTGCTGCACAACCAGTAGGCTTTGATCACTGGACCTCAGGGACCTGCTGGGGGTGTAGGGACTAAGAAGATCAAAGAAGATGGTGCTTGTCCATGTAAGGCCCTATAGACCAGAACCAGGATCTTGAAATGAACCCTGAAGTTGACTGGCAGCCAGTGAAGCTGGAGGAGAAGCGGGGTGATGTGGGTGTGATTGGAGGACTTGGTCAGAAGCCGAGCACAGGCATTCTGAACCACCTGTAGACGGTTCAGGGAGGTTCTGCTCAGACACGTGAAAAGAGAGCTACAGTAGTCTAAGCGTGAGGAGATGAAGGTGTGGAGAACTGTCTCAAGTTCAGAGTGAGACAGAATGGGACTCAGCTTAGCAACGTTCCTGAGATCGAAGAAGGAAGAGCGAACAAGAGAACTGACATGGGAATCCAGGGTGAGAGCTGGGTCAAAGGTCACATCAAGATTCCTGACAGAAGGTTTGGTGTGAGAAGCAAGCTGACCAAGAGAGTCTCTGACTTTGGGAACCAGCTTGTCTGGGGCACACATGAGGATCTCAGTCTTATCTTCATTCAGCTGAAAAAAACTCCCAGCCATCGAGGTTATGATAGAATCTGAGCAGGTGTGTAACAGCTGCAGCTTAGACATCTCATGGGGCTTAAAGGAGATGTACAGTTGGATGTCATCTGCATAAAGATGGTAGGAGATTCCTTTGAAGGAGCTCAGGATGTGCTGAAGAGGAAGGAGATAGAGGAGGAAGAGCAGAGGCCCCAGTACAGAACCTTGTGGGACACCATGGGTAAGGGAGGTGGTGGAGGACCTAAACTTGGAGACGGCCACAGAAAAGGAGCGCTCAGAAAGATAAGAGGAGAGCCAACCAGAGCAAATCCTGATAGGCCTACCCAGTCTCTCAGCCTCTCCAGTAGCAGGTGATGGTCAACAGTATCAAAGGCTGCAGTCAGGTCCAGCAGGAACAGAACAGAACAGTCCCCTGCATCACTGTGAGTCAGAAGGTCATTAGAGACCCTAAGAAGAGCTGTTTCAGTAGAATGAGCTCTACGAAAACTTGTCTGGAAGCTATCATAGATGTTATGTTCATCAAGAGCAGCTGTGAGTTTTTTAGCCACAAAATTTTCCAAGATCTTGGAGATGAACGGAAGTTTAGAGATGGGTCTGAAGCTGCTATGGAGAGAGGGGTCGAGACTCGGTTTTTTAAGAAGCGGGTGGATTACAGCGTTCTTATATTAAGCAGGGACCTGACCAGAAACCAGAGAAGCATTAATTATAGAGAGCACGCTGGGACCGATGGACTGAAAAGCACTTTTAAACAAAGATGAGGGTAAGATGTCGAGGGGGCATGCAGAGGTCTTCATAGAGTTAACTAGTTTTGTTAACTCAGGCAAAGAAACAGGAGCAAAGCTATCTAGGATGATGGGCCTGGTTGGAGTCGGGAGAGGCAGCGATAAGGCTGAAGGAGAGATGCTAGATCTAACCTTGTTGACTTTGTCCACAAAGAAAGACAGAAAGTTCTCACAGTCTGTAACAGAGTGGATGGAGGCTGTAGGAGAGACAATGGAGAGGATGAAGCTGTACAGATGATCTGGTGATTTAAAATATTTCTAATTCTGGTTTTTACCAAGTTTTCAGCTCAAGTGTTTTTGTTCAGGTGGCATGGACTGTCAGAGCTAATGCAATGTTTCCCACCTGGTTAGCTGGACATTACCTTCAGTTTAATGCTAAAAAGTCAGAGATGTTGATAGTCACCCCTAAGCAGAAAATTCTCCTTTATTGTGAAGCATCTTGGTTCATTTGGTTGTTCCGTTCAGGCCATATTGCTGTCCCTAGGCAGCCACTGTAAGCTTCTGGTCAAAAAATGCTTTTTTCATCTGAAAAACATGGCCATATTGAGGCCAGTCTTAATCCAACTATAACCTTGAACTGGTGATTTATGGTTTTATTTTATTTCTGTTGTTTTTACATGTCCTGGGAGCAGAAGCAGACAGAATGACTCATCTGAGTGCCATAATATGGCAGAGCAGTTTACTCTAAATCAAGAAGGACGTGGGATATTCCTCCTGTTGCACAGTAGCCGTTATTGAGCCAGCAGTATGTTCGGTTTGTCCAGTAATCAGAAAGTTGCAGGTTTGATCCCGGCTCCGGACAGAGAATTCTGCTGTTGTGTCCTTGGGCAAGACACTTAACCCACCTTGCCTGCTGGTGGTGGTCGGAGGGACCGGTGGCGCCTGTGCTCGGCAGCCTCACCTCTGTCAGTTTGCCCCAGGGCAGCTGTGGCTACACAGTAGCTCATCACTATTAGTGTGTGAATGTGTGTGTGAATGGATGAATGATACACTGCAGTGTAAAGGGCTTTGGGGTCCTTACTCTGAGAGTGTATACAAGTGCAGGTCATTTATTGTTATGTTTGTGGCATGTTAGACCTTATTGGCAAACAAAAAGAAGGAGGAGGGAATGAAGGTACAACAGTACGCAATAAATAGACAACAGACAACAAATACACAGGCAGCACAAAACAGTGAGGTCTTCATAAAAAAGAAAGAGAAACAAATCTACAAGAATAAATGAAATAGGAACTGTTAAATGGTATTGCCCATATTTGTAGTGTATCCAAATGACCCAAGTGTCCACCAACAAATTGGCTAGAAAGTAACTTTTCATTTGCAGACACAAAAACTGAATTACTCTGAATAATGTGCACCCACCTCAAAGTTCCTAAGTGACATAAGTTGAAATAATCAAATGTGATGAATGAACGAGATGTTTAAATGAAATGTTTGAATGGTCTGTGCTAAAATCAATGATAGCTTTAAATGAATATTGTTCCTGCAATGATCCATTTCAGATCTTAACTACTCCAGATCAGTGTGTGTTGATTTAACAAGTTAATCTATCAGTACTCATACACATTATAACACATACGTGTTTAAAGCATTCTCACTCACACAAAGAGTTAACCATCTTTGTATCTGAAGGAAGGAGTGACTTCTGAGGTATTTGGTAAAGCCCTCTAACGTGTCAAATTCTGATTTGCCTGATTTGTAAACACTGGGTTTTATTAAAACAGGAATTACTTCCCAATTAGTTCAGTTTCTCACTGACTTTTTGAAATTTGAAACCCTCTTCTCCTTTGACATCAAGTCAAAGCCTCTCTGCAACGCTGTGGGTGATCTCAGACGAAACGGCTCTTCTAAGAGCCCACCAACAGCGTTAGACGCACACAAGCATTCCCGTGACACCTGTGATCCCAGTGAGGTCTGGTAAGGTCGCTTCTGTTAGCATTACCCCTCAAACATCCAATGCACCTGTCAGCGAATCGGGGGGGGGGGGGGAAGAATCGGACTTATGTTAAGAAGAAGAAGAAGAAAATATCATTTCTATAGCGCCTCTCAAGATAAAAATCACGAGGCGCTTAAGCATAATTCTGCGCACACGAAGACGCATAAGAGACCTGGATGATGAAGCTCAATGGTTAAAGGAATCACTGAAGCGGTGTGAAGCGGTGTGAAGCGCTCCATCGCTCGTCTAGGCGGTACCGTAGGAGGCGAGCTGCCGTGGTTCGCCGCATGCTACAGCAGCGGCCTATCTAGGTGCGCACAGCGTCCCCCAGTCCCCTCCTCCTCCCCCTCCCCCTTGTCTGGAACTCTACCTCACCATTCTGAAGCAGCGACCTTGTCCGTAACAAGCCCGGACCTGTTACTAGGGGCTTTGTCCGGTTAAATTCCGGAACACGTTATCCGGATGTTTGTATTCAGACACAAAGGTCTTACGGACAGAGTCCGGAACATTTACGTTTTTCATGGCCTGTCTGAAGGGGGCTTTGGACTCTGGTTCGGACCTTTCCATCATGCCCCGTTCTCTTTGGGAAAGCTCCCGCTTGGCTGCAGCTGGACACGGTCGTGACTTAACGCTCACACCCTGCGCCGTGGACATCAGTCCTTTTGCTTCAGATATGACAACTTTGTTGTCTGTGGCTTTCCTTGACCTTTCAGTGGGTGAAATGTCCATGAGACAACCAGTGTATGTGTCTGACATCGAGGCTTTTCCTTTCCTGTTGGGCAAAGACCTGCTCAACCGCTTTAAGCCTATTGTTCAAGTCAGTGGATGGAGGCTCTGGACCCGGTTGACTCAACTGCTGCCCATGAAGCTCCCCGAGGACCTCATTTCTAGGTGTTAACAACAACAGCGCCGCCAAGGTGGCCAGTCGGTCTAGTGTTTCTCTGGTCAGTGACAGCCAGTCTACAGTCCCCATCATCCGAAATGTCAGGTTTAAGGCCTAATAATGTTTCATGTGCTGACCGTGTGTGTCTTCGGGATGTCACGTACCAGTGGTCAATGTTTCACCAACAAATTGACCAGAAAGTAACCTTTTTATTTGCAGACAAAAAACACCATCTGTCTGGCCCAAAACAAAGAACTCCGCTCCAGTCCTAAGTCTTGGAGAAGTGTTGGTTTAAATGAGAGGTGGGGATTGTGCGGGTGAAATGTATGGAGCTGTGCAGTCTATAAACAGGGACTTGGGAAATAACCAAAATTTCACACCAAAGACGATTTATTTCATCGGTACCAGTATCTACGGAATGTTTACTATTTGCACAAAACAGGTACCAAGTTTTGTGACCCAGCCCCAGAAAAAAGTGGCTTGTTTTCTGTCCTTCAAGACATCAGACTTTCCTTGAAAATTCTTCTACTCAAGGTGCTGCAGATGCATGCTGCGGTTTTTGAGAAAGTTCTGACCAAATGGTACCCTGAAACCACAGCTGGAAGCACTTTAAAGCATGTTCTGGTTCTACTGGATCAGTTTTAAAGGTATTGGCCGGACTCAGCATTAAAATTGTAGAAATGCAGCATAACTACACTTAACCACCTATACAAACTGAGTTTAGTTTTTCATTTTGTTAAGGACTTTTGTCATAAATCATTACAGAAAATCCAAATCCTCTCCTCCACGCAGTGAAAAACTGTGTTTAGCATACATCACTCCAACACGTAAAACGAGGTAGCTGCTGTTGCTAGTATTGTGAATAACTGTATTTTGTTTACTTTCATGCTCAAAATTATTACAGAAAATTGCATTTACAGCTGCAGCAAGAGGTCTGAGCCTTATGTCCGTGTCCTACACACATTTGTAAATAACGCAGGTCTGATCTCAAATATTAACCTACTTCTATAAACCCATTTGGAACCGCACCGGTACTTCTGGACTCCAGAGTCCCGTTAGCATGACTGCAGCAACCATGGGCGTCGCACCCGTGGGGCATGTGGGGGTTTCAACACCCACACTTTTCTTTTTGAGATTGTTCAATACCCACACTTTTCCAGCCGTTTTACTCACCTCCACACCAGTCTGGTTTCTCCACGTCGCACTAACTCTGTTTGCCTCATCTGCTGCTTCCCCAACCTCTCCTATTTCTCCTTGAAACCAGACATTGACAGAAACCTTTTAACAATGGTAGTTTCTGCATGTTTACTGTTCCCCTGCTTCAGTCCTCTCCCCCCTCCCCCTGCGCGGTGGCTGCAAACTCACTGATGCACCTGCAGCCCCTCAGAGTTCCTGCTGCTCTAAACATTAAAATAATTATTTCATTTTCTGTTCCTCACTTCTGATTACCTTCAATGGTGTCTGTTTGTTGCAACCACCAGGTACAAAAACTAACTTGTTTTTATTTGACTATTTTTCTGTCCTGTCTGTTTATTATCTTCCTGCATCTCCTCTCAATCCTAAAGAAAAACTGCTACCTGGCTTCATATATATATATATATATATTCACCTTATGAGTTACCTTTGAACTGCAGTTCTAAAAGATCTACCGACCGCAAATATAGCAGAGTGCGCGCCGCGTGCTGACCGCGCCGCGTGCTGACCACACCGGTGCGGTCACTGGAGGATGAAACTGGTGATGTGCTCCGCTCCGCAGCAGTGAAACGCATCAGGCACAAATAAAAGACAAAGCATAAAAGGATAAAAGGTTGCAGGTTCGAAACTCGGCTGCGGCCTTTCTGCGTGGAGTTGCGTGTTCTTCCCATGCATGCGTGGGTTTCCTCCGGGTACTCGGGTTTCCCCCACAGATCACAACATGCCTTATAGGTTATAAATTGTAAGTCGCTTTGGATAAAAGCGTCTGCTAAATGAATAAACATAAACAACAACATGGTGGAGCTAAGACCTGTAGTCAGCTTTGAGCTCCTGGTGTGAATAAACAGTGCCGATTTTGGTTCTGAAGATGAACAGAACCCTCCTCGATGGCCAAATCGGGTCGTGGGTCTTCTGTGTCAAACGGTCTAAAACATGTCTGCACCTCCGGTAGTGATATCCAGCTAGCGGGGTCGGAGTTCGGTTGAACTTCTCCGGTAATCCAAAATCCGTTCTGGTCGCCGTATCCCAGAGAAAAACAAATGTGACTGACTAGCAGAGGCTTCAGAAGCTACATCTGACTGATGACACGTTGTTCTGCTACAACGCTAATGAAGAAACGTAGGAGTCTGGGGTTGTTCACTATAGCTGTTTCAGCAGAGCTCCTCGTGGAACGTCACCAGCTGGCCAGAGCCTAGACCATAAGTTCCAGTTGTGAAAATCCAAAAACCTTTTTCATCTGAGGTTTTCTTTACTTCTTTACACATGATCATCAAGGGAATTTTGCCTGGTTGGCTGATATCTTTAAGACGTCCTAGTGCTGCTGGATCCATTTTATTTCCTGACATTTGGACATCTTGAATAACAGCAACACGACTCAACCACTGACTTGCAATGTTGATGTTTCTTTTCCACAAATAACACAATTCTGAAGGAGTTCTGCTGTGTGGTGGATCTGTCAGGCTTTTCTAATCCTAGAGTTTTACCATCTATTTTCTATCAGAAGCTAATGCAAGAGATAGGTGTACGAGACTGTTTTCATGTTCAGCCTGCATGAAACTGAGACTGACTGATAAAAATCAGAAATAATGATAAAAAATTGGGTTTTCATTATTCTACACCTTTAAAATATTTATTTTCAAGTTGAAGTCGGGCACACAAACTTCATTTTTTTATTACAGTTGATGCAGTTCAAGAATAGATGTTTCAGAGTTTTCTAGGACCGCACCTATTGATTCAACAGCCATTCAGGTGATGATGTCCTGCACAGGCAACTCACCTTTTGTCTTTGAAACGGTTTCCTTTTTCAGCTGCAACACTTTTTCAGACTAATTAAAAGAACAGAGTTATGGAACAAAATTATCATGAGGGGAGAAAAAATGGAACAACAAAGCTAAAAATGGTGAGTAATTGCCCCTTCATTGCTGTCGCTCCCCGCTGCCGTTTCCTGTCTGTCTCTGTCCGACTCTGACAGCTGGTTTTCAGAGTGGCTTTAGGAGGCTAAATTGGCCCGATTCAGGCGGGGAACTGGGTGTGTTTGGTGTCAGATAATATGCCATGAGAAGTCAGAGGAGTCTGTGATTAAAGCCAAGTTGCCGGTAATTATGTCACACTCCACATTTGTCCTAAATCTTTGGCTAGTTGAAAGAGATTTTCCTCTGATGAGAACATCAGGAGGAAGACAGAGATGAAAAAAAAGCAGTGAAGGGTCTGTTAGGGAAAGGTCTTCCCATTACTGCAGTGGCCTCATCTGCCTCTGCCAACTGAGGAAAAACATCCGGAGACATTCTGCCAGGACCATCATGGTGAAATGTTAAGATGTGTGTTTTCTGCCAGTGTCACATTACAGAGACACACAGAAGCAACAATGATTCCGTCATCAGTCTTTACCTTCTGCTGAAGTCAGTTGTTTTCTAGCGTGGTGGATGCACCAAACCGGCCTCTGCTGGGCTTTTCTCTGGATGAAGATTTTCTTTCCCAGTTTCAAGTCTTAGGAGATGGTGGGACCCTGGGAGGCCAGATATGGAGGCTGTAGTCTGCACATCTTTAGCTCCACATTGAGATGTGCTCTAGAGATGAACTGGGGTCCCTGATTGGAGAGAATCTCCTCAGGGATACCGTGGAACCGGAACCCATGCTTAATGAGCAGTTTTGCTGTAACTGTGGTAGAAGGGAGAGATTTTAACGGTATGAGGTGGCAGGCTTTAGAAAACCGGTCCACAGTGGTGAGTATCGTATTGAAACCATGAGAGTCTGGCAACCTGCAGACGGAATCCAAAGCTATGTGAGACCAGGGGCGAGACGCAGTCGAAAGAGGATTTAATAATCCCGCCGGAAACCGATGGTCCCCCTTTTGCTGGGCACAAATGTGGCATCCTAAGATATAGTCCTTTACATCCTTGTACATTGCCGGCCACCAGAAAGTTTGTCTTGTAAGGGCAATTGTGCGTCCTGCTCCTGGGTGTAGAGAAAACCTGCCAGTGTGTGCCCAGTGGATGACTTTGCCCCTCATAAACTGTGGTACATAGAGCCGGCCAGGAGGACCATTACCTGGACCCGGGTCAGTCTTAAGTGCCTCCAACACCTGATCCCGGATCTCCCTTGTGACTCCACCCACCACACATGCCGGGGGAGAATTGTGGAGGGCTCGACCTCCTGATCTGGAGCATACTGTCTAGACAGGGCATCTGGTTTGGTATTCTTAGGACCTGGGCAATAAGAAATCTGGAAACTAAAACGGGAAAAGAAAAGTCACCACCTGTACTGCCGCGGGTTAAGCCTCTTTGCCTCTCTTAAGTAGACCAAGTTTTAGACCAAGTTTTTGCGATCTGTCCAGATGATGAAAGGTCTTTCAGCTCCCTCTAGCCAGTGTCTCCACTCCTCTATTGCGAGCTTCACAGCCAGAAGCTCTCTGTCGCCCACGTCGTATCTGCTTTCAGTGGGGGTTAAACGGCGAGAGAAAAAAGCACAAGGGTGAAGTTGATTGTCCGAGGGAGATACCTGAGAAAGCACTGCGCCTACACCAGTGTCTGAGGCGTCCACTTCAAGTGTAAACTGGCTTTGGGGATCAGGTCGGTGGAGCACGGGGGCGTTTGTAAATCTCTTTAGTGTCTGGAAAGCAGCCTCGGCTTCGGGGGACCAAACAAAAGGCCGATTAATGGAGGTCAAGTTTGTCAGAGGTGCGGCTGTTTGACTGTAGTTCCTGATAAACCTCCTGTAAAAATTGGCAAATCCCAGGAACCTCTGTATTTGTTTACGGGACGTTGGTATGGGCCATTCAGTGGCCGCATGGACCTTCTCGGGGTCTGCCCTCAACCTTCCGCTCTCAATGATGAACCCTAGAAATTTTACCGTAGGGACATGAAACACACATTTCTCAGCCTTCACATACAGGTGGTTCTCTAGGAGGCGCTGTAACACAGACCTAACATGTTTAACATGTTGTTCCTCAGAACTAGAGAAGATTAAAATATTGTCTAAGTAGACAGTCGCAAACGTATTCAAATAGTCTCCCAAAGCAGAGTTCACTAGGGACTGAAAAAAACAGTTGGGGCCTTAGTCAAACCAAAAGGCATCACCAGATATGTCCGATGGGTGTCTTAAATGCAGTCTTCCACTCGTCCCCCTGACGAATCCGTACCAAATGGTATGTATTTCTAAGGTCCAAATGACTGAAGATAGTGGCATCCTGAATGAATCTGTTCCTACGTATTTTAGAACAGATTGTTATAGTTATATGTTATGAAAGAGGCAGTATCTTCTACAACTGGGCATTTTTTTAAATTAATTTACAACATTTCAGTGGATATTTCCAGAAATTAATCACTTTAATCACTTTTATTTTCTTGCCTAGATGGTTCTGTATGTCATGAGGATGCAAGTCTCAAAAAGTTCCTCTACATTAGTATTCTTTTTTCTTGGGAGAAAAAAAAAACACTAACATCACAATTTATAGCAGCTGGGATTTAGACACCACAAGGTCGGATCATTTTTCATAAGATGTAGCTGTTAGCTAGCAGGCTAATGCAGAGCTAACATGTCTGCAGTTTGGACATATTTTAAACCAGCAACAGCCTGCAATGATGGATGTCTGCAATTATTTGATTAACATTGCTGGACTTTACACAGCTGAAGCAACAAAGGTGTAACTAGATCCCCTCTTTGTCAGGGTTAAGCTTCCTTTACACCAGATGCAAAAGCAGCATGTAACAAAATAGCGGTGTTTTATTACGAAGTAAGTTTTGCAGCCGTTTCCCTACACATTCACCTTCGGTGGGTGGGTGGAAGGAAGAAAGGAAGCTGCGGGTGGTGAAGACAGAGCTCTTTACCTGGCACGAAAGTAGGGGTTCTGTAAGTCCCCAAAAACACAACAGCACAACAATGGCGGAGCTCGTGAATATTCTGCTCAGTCTCCGGAATTTTGTCGGACTGAGCCCAGAAACGGCTGCAGGCAGTACGCTCTGGAACATCCAGAAACTCCACCCTCTAACCAATCGGTGACCGACAGTCTTTGACGTCATGAGTGTGAGTGTAACCACCTTCGCTTGAACACCAGTAAAACAAAGGAAATGGTGATGGACTTCCAGAGAAGCACTCATCCTCACTCATCCAGGGAGCAGACATTGAGGTGATGGATACTTCAAGTACCTGGGTGTTCAAACTGAACTGGTGCAATAACACAGATGTTCTGTTTAAGAAGGGCCAAAGCCGCCTCCACCTCCTGAGGAAGCTGAGGTCCTTCCCAGCTGCTAAAATCCTTTTATTGCTCTGTGGTTGGCTCTGTTATCAACTCTGCTGTGGTCTGTTGGGGTGCAGGCAGCTCTGACCGAGACAGGAAGAACCTGAACAATCTAGTTAATAAAGCTAGCTCGATTCTGAGCTGCCCACTGGATAGAGTTGAGGAGACGTGTGAAAGGAGGATGCTGGTGAAGGTGACCATCTCAAAAATCCCCTCCCACCCACTGCATTCCACCGTAGAGACCACGGACAGCTCCTTCAGAGGCAGACTGAGACATCCCAGATGTAAAACAGAACACTACCGTAGATCTTTTATCCCCTCTGCTGTAAGAGTTTATAACTCATCAGTTTAACTGGTACTGGCACTATCCTGTTACATGATAACACCAATGCAATATTAAGTAAGTGAGCAATACCTGGATTCACATTTAAAGGTTCTGTGTCTTTATGCCGTTTCTGATTGTAAACACAATTCTCTTTTGTTATTTTACTTTTATTCTTTATTGTTTACATTGCTGAAGGTTACAATAACAGCCTACTGCCTTTGTGCATTTACTTGTATTATTTTCTCTATCCTCTCCGTGTATGTGCTGCCTTCATGAGTGAGTTTCTCTACTGAGGGATCCATAAAGTCTATTCTATCCTTTTCTATTCTATTCTAAAGGAAACATTAATCTAATATTCAACATTGCCATAGCATTAGCCCCTAAATGGTAAATGGCCTGTATTTATATAGCACCTCCTTAGGGTTCTACAGCCCCCCAAGGCTCTTCACAACACAATCAGTCATCAACCCATTCACACACTGGTGGTGATGAGCTACGATGTAGCCACAGCTGCCCTGGGGCGCTCTGACAGAGGCGAGGCCTGCCAAACACGGGCGCTGCTGGTCCCTCTGATCACCACCAGCAGGCAAGGTGGGTTAAGTGTCTAGCCTTAGGACACAACAGCAGCATTCTCTGGTCGGAGCCAGGATCAAATATGCAACCTTCCGATTACTGGACATCCCACTTTACCTCCTGAGCTACTGCTGTCTTACTACCAATTAGTCTTTGAGAACTCTTCAGCACCTTGTCTAGGTCAAACAGCAGCTGTTATGTTGGTCCTGGTGTTGTCTCTGAAAACTGAAGCCAACTCAGACAACACCAGGCCAGTGTTGTGGTCCTTTGGTCTAACACCAGGCCTGCAGCCCAGATCTTCGGTTACTCCACTCATACCTCCCACCTCTAACCGCTTTATTGATTCAGTAGCATGTGTCAGACTCAGCTGTGAGTTCCACTTAATAAAGTCGTACCTGAATTTATTTGCCAGCACCTCATCATGACGCAGGAGAGGAGGCACCAATTAATAGAACGTAAGAGGAGGCGGTGATTTATAATTAACAAGCATGTGGGTTAAAGTACACATTACACTCAGTGTAATGGCCCTGGAGAGGGGAAGGGAGGAGGAAAAATAACCAAGGAGGAAGAAAAAAGAATAACGGGCGTTGAGTTGTCCCTTGGTGGATGAGCGGAGGCCTTGTGGCTGACGGGAGCTGTCTAAAGTCGCTAAATGAATAATCATCTGCGAGTAAGGCTGAAGACAAACACTTAACGAGGATGTTGCTAACCTTGCTGACATGAGGGGGCTGAGAGAGACAGAGACAAAGACGTCTGCCAGCAAACATACTTCTCTCTCTGTTGAATGGCATGCACATTATAATAGCAATGAAGTTGCTTTGCTCAACAGGCCATGGCGAGCTTTCTCAGTAAGGATGACTGGTTGTTTGTCAGGATTTCTAAAAGGCCAATGAATCCTCACACGTTTCCAGTGGTGTGCTGCTGGTGCATGACGGGAACAACACAGGAACAGGAGAACGCAAATGTAACAGTGACAACTCTGACAGCTGAAGGGGGCGTCTTCCAGCAACCGTTTATACAGCATCCTCATGCCAAACTTGGGCTGCTTGTGGGCCGATATAGACTCTCAACTTTATCAGAGAAAGCTCAAACCATAAATACTTTACTATGCATGTTTCAACAAGACACCATGAAAGGCGTCACAGCTCTTTAAGAGGGACAGAGAATCTTAAAGAGGCAGGAATCCATGTAAAGCTGTCCTGCAGCAACATTCAGGCTCATCACAGACAGATGCACTTTAATGTCCCAGGAAACAAGGTGTCTCAGATTTTTAAAGTTAAACGTTTTTGATGTGTCAATGCTTTATTCTGATGTATGAGGGTGAAGCCATTAATTCAGCCTATAGCAGCCATCTATTGTTGGATTCTGAACGCAGAATGTGAGACAGAAACTCCCTCCTGCTCACATGCACTAATAAGATAATATATCTGAAGTATTCATTGTTTGTACAGTTTTGAGCCTTAGTAAAATTACAGATCAAAATAGCAATGGAAGCCTTTTCTTGGTCATTCCAAGTTCCTACAGATACAGACCTGGTGGCATTCTAGTTTCACCGAAGAGAAACAATCATTTTACGTGTTTACATGATTTCATGTGTTTGCAGAAGAATCAATGCTACCTATAGCAGATAATCAGGTCCAACTAAATGGCTTCAAGATGAATTACCAGATGATAGGATGAATAAAAGTAAAAATACATTTAAAACAAAAAAAATAGATCAAATGTGATTAAAAATAACATGAGAGAACAATGACAATGTTACAAATGTATTATCTGAGTATAACACAAAACAAAAGGCATATAAGTAATAAATCTCCTCCCTTTCTGGTCAGCTCATGGGTCCCCGGAAGAACAAAAATATTAAAGCAAGTCAACAAGGCTAAAAGAGCTATTTTCTAATCAGCTTTGCCTTAGGCCCTGGATTGCACACAACTTAAATTTAAAGATATCGACCAGAGGCAAAATTCCTTTGCATTGTATGTATAAGAAATATTAAAACCTCAAATGAAAAATGTTTTTGGATTTTCACGGCTGGAATTTTAAGAAAATCTAATGTTTGTGGCCGGTGTGGGAAAAACAGAAACTAACTTCAGGTGTTATGTTTGATATGTGTTCTCCCCTCGAGATCTGTTTCTTTTCTACCCAGCTAACCCTGACCCAATCACAAGAAATAACCTTTACCCTCACCCTAACCCTTACCCTAACCATAACCATCTAGTCACCAAAAATATATGTTTTGCATAAAAATAAATTTTGAAAATATTATGTGTAGCACAATTTTTATGTTTGTTTCAGAGTTATGGTTAGGGTAAGCGTTAGGACACACTTTTTTTGCGAGTGGATGGTTCTAACTGCGTTGTGGCAGAACAATGTGTCATCAGTCAGATGTAGCTTCTGAAGCCTCTGCTAGTCGGTGACATTTGTTTTTTCTCTAGGATACGGCAAAAAGAACGGATATTGGATTGCCGGAGATGTTCAACCGAACTCCAACCCCGCTAGCTGGACATCACTACCGTTGGTGCAGACATGATTTAGACCGTTTGACTCAGAAGACCCACGACCTGATTTGGATATCTGGGAGAATTCTGTTAATCTTCAGAACCAAAATTAGTGTGGTTTGTTTACTTTTATACATATGTGTATAATGACCCAATATGTAAAGGATGGGTAGTTTATATCTTACTTATGAACCATAAAATATGAGATTCCATAGAAATATGAAATATCAATCTGATGGATCTTTGAATATTTTTAACCGGAAGATCAGAACTTTTTATTGCAGGGATTACTTGACACTTCGTATTAACTCTGAGGAAAGAGAGAGAGAGTCAGGTTTATTTTAGTTAAGAATTTTATTTCTACACAATTTAAACAAGACTAACTTAAACACTTTGTGTACTGATGGACTGTTGCGGCTGGCAGCCTGGCCAGTGGGATGCATGAGCCAAGATCACCCAGCCCTGGTGATCAAGCCTGACACTGCTCATCCTCCTCTCTTCCAGGCTGCTGAGGAGCACAGCTGAGCTGAATCCTGTTGATGACCCACACCTGGGATAAAAAGGCTGTGCCTTCAGCCATCTGGGAGGCAGCAGTGCAGGGGTTCTGCTGTCCTCCAGGCCTCGTTTTGGTTTTAACTTTAATAGTTTTAACTCTGAGTGGTCCAAATGGATCTTTGTTTGATGTCAAATTGGGTGACTCTGTTTTAAGGTTAACATCGTAGTTTACCAACTTTGGGATTTTAAAACACTCTGTGTCTTCATAGTACGTCGGTTTTTATTATCAACTTGTGTTTTAAAGGACCTTCTGTTTCGGTAAAACTTTTAACCAAGTTTTAACCAGGTGTTTTAATGTTGATAATTCAATCATCTCCATCTCAAATCTTCCCTTTCTTTCAAAAATCCTAGAAAAAAATCATCTCTGTTCAACTCCATGCTAATCTCACCCTCAATAGCCTCTATGAGCCCTTCCAGTCTGGTTTTCGACCTGGCCACAGTACAGAAACTGCACTCATAAAAATCACTAACGACCTCCTCACTGCTGCCGATGCTGGACTGCTCTCCATTCTCATCCTCCTTGACTTGAGTTCAGCCTTCGATACCATCTCTCACACCATTCTCCTCCATAGATTGTCTTCCCTTGACATTTCTCATACCCCACTTGATTGGTTCCGTTCATATCTCTCTGGCCGTACTCAGTTTATTCAAATCAAATCCTTCACTTCCCGTCCCTTCCCTGTCACTACTGGCGTCCCCCAAGGCTCTGTTCTCGGTCCACTCCTTTTCATCACTTACCTTCTTTCCCTGGGAAATATTTTCCGTAAATTTGACATCCATTTTCATTGTTACGCGGATGACACCCAGCTCTATGTATCCTCCAAACCCTCCTCTTCACTCCCTCCTTCCTCCCTCACCAATGGTTTATCTGAAATCAAAGACTGGTTCACATCAAACTTTCTCAAACTTAACAGTGATAAAACAGAAATGTTACTTGTCGGCACTAAATCTTTACTATCCAAAATCCACAGCTTTACACTTCCTGTCGACAACTCCTTAGTTTCCCCCTCCCCTCCCCTCAGGTCAAGAGTCTGGGTGTCATCCTCGACTCCTCACTATCCTTCCAGTCCCACATAAACAATATTACCCGGTCCGCCTACTTCCATCTACTTATTATTAACCGCCTACGCCCCGCCCTCACTACTCACTCGGTTGCCATCCTTGTCCACAGCCTCATCACTTCCCATATTGACTACTGCAACTCTCTTCTCTTCGGTCTTCCTCACAAATCCCTCCATAAACTCCAACTTCTCCAGAACTCGGCAGCCCGCATTATTACTAGAACTCCCTCCTTCCACCACATCACCCCTGTTCTTCAGCAGCTCCACTGGCTCCCAGTCACTTCCAGAATCCAATTCAAAATTCTGCTATATACTGTACATTCAAAGCCATCCATAACCTAGCTCCTCCAAACCTCTCAGACCTCCTTCATCCTTCCAGAAAGAAGGAAGAAACCTCCAGAGGATCTTGGCTCAGTATAAGCAGCCATCCAACACGACTCACTGGGGATGGAGAAGACAGAGCAGACACATGCGCGCACACACACACACACACACACACACACACAACATATATACCAAGTACCATTTTTGGTTCTTTTTTAAACGCAGATAAGGTTTTTCTTTACCTTGCTGATGGTTTTGTTTGCGGCTGCAAACATCTTCAGAGCTGACGCTGATGGTGGCATCACTTCCTACTCCGTATATCAAAGACAGCAAGAATGTGCAAAAGATATACATTCCAAGTAGTGTTTTTATGGTTACATTGTGATTTCTTAGTAAATATTCTATTTGGTGAGAGAGAAACTTTATTGTATGTATCCTCAGAGCCAGATTAAATAAATGAACTACACTTGACAGGCTGCATTTTTTGGGTCCCCCCTCCATCGATGTTATTTAATGAATTGAAATCTGAAACTTACCAAATTTACTAATAAAAGTTCATTCACATTTTACATAGCCTAGTCTTTGGTTAAAAATTGGTTGTTTGTATGCCAAAATAAGTCATGTGTTGTATGTAAAACATTCTATTTGACTATTTTTGATATTAATAATTTATATGTCATTACACAGCTGTATTATATGCTAATAAATTATCCTGATCTTATCGATTGGGAGTGTCATTGTCAAGGCGGTAGTACCAGTAAATAACCACTAGGTGTGATTAAACTATGTAAACAGAGCAAATATGTTTCTCTTATTTGCTCTGTTTATATTTAATCACTACATTTAATTAAAAAGATTTTCTGCTAAATACAATAGCTTACAACATTTATAAATGTTGACAAATTAATCACATGATAGTGGAAAGACATTCAAGAATAAATAGATTGATTTGAATGGACTGAAGCATGTTTTAAAGGCGCAAAAACAAACTATAAACACGCAGCCTAAATTATTACAGTATAAATTTAATACAATCTATAATCTTAAAAGAAAGTATTTTAATAAAATGAAAACGTTATCTTAAGTTTAGATCTTGCTTTATGCTCATTCAGGCTGTTATTGCCTCTGCTGAATCAGAAATTTGGTGTAAATTTTCTGAGTGTGAACTTATTGTTTGTTATGCTATTTGAACATTAATAAAAATATTTGAAAAATAATTAATAAAACCAGCAACACTTACCAAGGAAACCATTTAGCATGCTCCACTCCGGGATAATCTTCAGCCTTCCAGCATCACAGGCCTCAGTCACCGCAGAAACACGTCTAAAGAAATATTCCTTGTGTGGCAAGGTGGAGAAATGAGGGCCCGGGCGGAATTCGATCCCCTGACTCCCGGGTGAGAGTCACGCCTGCTAACCAGTCAGCCAAAGGGACATCCCCTTGGCCAAGTAGCCAGGGCGCATGATCAATCGGGACACTGACAGGATGCTCACACTGTCAAACTTGGTTAAGCTTTGGTTTATGTCTCCAGATTTCCTCTGTGGTGCAGAGGAATATCCAATATTTTGAGAGGGATGGTTTTGTGCAAAGTACTCACGCATCCTGTCATCAGTTTGGTACCACTTTGCAGGATCAGATGGGTAGTTTGTTAACACCGTTTCTGGGTCTAGAGGCCCCTGCTGTAAGACTATATTGGGCTCACTTTTGGCTGGCTGCTGTTCTTTCAGTTCATCCTTCTGTGGAGGCATTGATGTTGATGGCGTTGGCGCTACAGCGTTTTCCGCCACATCTTCCACCGTGTCTTCGGGTCATGTCTCCTCCGGGTCTCGCTCGGGCCCAGCTTCACTGACTCGAGCAGGTTCACAGCTGTCGGACGGCTGTCCAAGCCCCCCGCTGTCTCTTCTTTCGTTCCTCTTCATTTAATTTTTATTTTATTTTTTTACGTTTTGGCACACACAAAAGCATCGTGAAAGTTAGCCTACTCAAAAACACATGCTAGCTTTGTTGTGTCCCGCTCTGACTCTGACCGCTTCTCTGACATCCTTGGGTGGCGCCCAAGTTGTAGGCTACAGTCATGGGCTGGCGTTAATGTGACGTAGCTAATGTAACAGTCTATGGTTAAGATAAACATTGTCACTATTTTTAGTTAATTAATAAATATTGAAATAAATTGTAGATAGGAGTCCTATCTACAAATTCTATCATAGGACATTTGTACATTTTATTTTTAATTTTGTCCTTCTGTCTGGGCCCCATCCAGCCAGGGCTGGACTGGGACAAAAATTCAGCCCGGGCATTTTGACTGGAGACCGGCCCATCACCTGTTTTTTTTGGAAAAGACATTAAGCCTTATGCTGTTTCTGACACACACCAACGTACACTTTCTTATTGGTAGTATTTATGTATCAATCTAATAAACGTAAACCTACACCATCCTTCCTATCCTGGTATTCTAAAAAGTAGGGTTGGGGGTAACTGATTATTTTTAAAATGATTATTCTGACGATTATTTTATCGAATAGTCGACTATTCTAATGACTATTTAGATGATTAATCTAGCGATTACTTTTCTATTGCACAATTAATAAAAACCAAAAAATTCTCAAATAAATTCCTCCAAAAAATTGAAAAGTTGTTACTGTAAGAGAATAAACACTACAGGCCTTCCATTTTGTATAACACTGCTTTTATTGTGTTGCGGTTGGTTATGTTCTGGTGACGTGTAGAACTTGGGAGTGCAGGCTGCTGCCTGAGAGGTGGTTGGAGACGGAGTGTCTCCATGCTGCTTTGTTTTGTTCACTTATGTGCATGAGGCAAGTGGTGTTACGACCCTTCCTGGGGAGTCACGTGTTTCTCCTATTTTAACTGTAAATCCTTCTAGCTGTTATATTTATAACAAGAAACAGATATTCGGACAGAATATTTTCACGTTTATTCGAATATGATTGTGGAACACACCCAGCATCATAATAAATGAAGTAATATTTATGACAATTTAAGCCTTTATGGGTGACCAGGACTCTGTGTTTATGAATGTGGAAGACACCCAGCATCCTGTGATGGCACTAATAACATCAAGAGATAATAAATAAGGTAATATTTAGGTCAAGTTAACCCTTTACACGTGACCAGGACACTGTAATCAATTTTTGGCAAGGGAAATGATCATTTGTTGCCATTTTTGAGGTTTTTATGAATGTGAAAGACACCAAGCATCCTGTGATGGCACTAATAACATCAAGAGATAATAAATAAAGTAATATTTAGGTAAATGTAACCCTTTACAGGTGACCAGGACACTGTAATCAATTTTTGGCAAGGGAAATTATCTTCTTTTTTTTTTTTTGCCATTTTTGGGGTGTTTTTGATGACACAGTAGGCAGTATGAGTACAGTAACGTCAACAGATAATACATAAAACCCTTATTTGGTCAATTTTAGCCTCCATGAAAATCTTAGCGATTCAATCACTTTTTGGCAAGTAAAATGCCATTTTAGTTGTCTACAATTAAATCATCAATAAAGAATTTAAAGATATTTTGAGGCATTTCTTATAGGTAAACGGGAGGGTGTAGTCTATTTGGCAAGTGACAATCTTGATTTTATGTGCTGAAGTGCTTTTATCTTGTTACTTTTAAATAGAGCAACGTAATGAATAGCAACCTACACAGTTTCATTGTAAAGCCAAAGCTTGATCATTTTAAATACTTTTTTTCAAGTAAAAATGTGCCCCAAACTAGTTAACTGTGGCTCCATGTCAAGTGGATTAAAGAAAGGAAGGGGAAAAAATTAAATCGCTGGAGAATTGTTTATTTCCATTTATACAACGTTTACATTCAATACAGGGTGCCATTTTACATTGTTTATTTATTTTTTTTAGTATCAAGGCTGTAACATAAATAAAGCCAGTTCTTACCACAAAGTTTGTGGCACAAACCATCTTTCAATTGCAAATATTGCAAAAAGGATTAATATATCCTCATTGTGAAGGTTTAAGACAAATAGCAACACTTAAAACAACTTCCGAACTGGAAAAACTAATGTGGCAAGGTGCAGAAACGAGTGCCCGGGCGGGATTCGATCCCCAGACTCCCGGGTGAAAGTCATACGCTCTAACCAATCAGCCAAAGGGACATCTCCTTGGCCAAGCAGCCAGGGCACATGATCAATCAGGATATTGTGGATGCTCACCACACTGCCACATCTTCCTCCCTCTTTCCACAAGCACGTCCTCGTGCTCCCGCGCAGGGTGCCACAAACACTGCCACACTAATATCCGCGATAAACATCTGTTTAAGTACCGGAAGAGGTTATCTTTGCTTTCCGAATGTCCATATTGCTAGATATGCTGAGTTTTAGGGCGAAATCCTGGGGAATTTTGTCTAGAAATGCAATTACCTAACCGTGCGCGATCCCGCGGTGGCTAATCATTTTTTGGCAGCGAGTCAATTTATGGCACAACACCGGCTCGGGTTTCTCCTCCTCCTCCCTCTTTTCTTCTCCAACCTGTCGCTGGGCCTGAGGCTCCATCACTTCCTAAATTGATTTTACTTGAACCTTCACTACCAAACAACTGTGAGATTTTAACACATGTGCCAGCATCAGCCTGAAGGGCCAGTTTCTTTTTTAGTCGAATTTTCTCCGCTTCTCCTTTCCGTTTTTTGTTCTCCATTTTGTTAAGCTCGTCTGTCTGTTTACTGAGATTCACAAACAACTGGCGGGTGCATCAGACCTCTGGCTATTGGTCCAGCCCAGAGTGTATTATTACCAATTGGCCAGTCCACCAACTTTTACGAGGCGTCGCGTGGGGCGGCGCGGGCAAGTTGTCCGCAACAACTAGAGGCCAGGAAAAAAAAAAAAAAAAAAAATCAGACACCGGCCCATAAAAGATGAAAGGGTCGGCCCAGCGGGCAGCTGCCCGCTATGCCCTATGGTCAGTCCAGCACTGCATCCAGCCAATCAGGCCCTAGGCACATGCCTACTTTGCCTTTGCGTTAATCCGGCTCTGTTTATCCTGGTGAATCTATAATTAAATGGGTAAACTACTAGTAGCACATTCAGTGTCAAAGAAAGTAAAGTGTTATTATCAGGAGAAGGAGAATTTTTAAATGGTTAGCAATAATGTTCAAGCCGATGGCCCCCTCCACGAAGCTACCACAGCTCAGCAGAACATCACTGTAGCTTCTTCAGGGGAGAAAAACACTTAGAGAAAAAATAAAGTTAACAGCTGAAATCGCAGACCTAATTAATATTGCTACCCCATCACGCTCAGTCAGATCCTCTTCTTCTCTTCACGTTGTTGCCCCTTCTGCATGCCTCACTACCATAGGGGACAGAGCTTTCAGACGCTCCGCTCCCCGTCTTTAGAATGCACTCCCCCAGACATCAGAAACATTGACTGCCTCCCCCTTTTCAAATCCCAACTCAAGACTCATCTGTTCAAACTGGTTGTGACGTGTGACTTTTTTATGACTGTTTGATTAGTTTTATCCTGGTTCTTTACTATTTTTTTTGTGTTTTATCTTGTAAAGGGACAGTGGATGTTAAGAAAAGTGCTTTTAAATTAAATGTATTATTATTATTGTTATTATTAGTAGTAGTAGTAGTAGTAGTAGTAGTAGTAGCAGTATTATGAGTTTTTCTCGTGCCTTTTTCTACTTTATAATTTACATAAAAAGTAGGCCACACACAGCTACACATGCTACTTTTGACCACCCAAGCTGATATTCAACAACAATAAGGAAAATGTTGGTTTAGATTCTAGGTCTCCTTGAAAAAATTATTTCACACTTTCTATAAATTCTCGAAATTTGCTTTCATTTCTCAAGTATCACTGTGTGTGTCTCCTATATGACATATTTAACTGAGATTTTTATCGTAACAACTAACGATTTATCCTGGAAAATCATGAAGATTAACCAAGAGGCTCAAAATCGCTAACAAAAACTAAATAAATAAATAAAAGAAACAGGAATTTTTCCTTCTGAAGATTTTTCCTTCTGAAGATCTTTATAAATGTTTCATCACTGTCTCTGCAATATACAGAAAAAGAAAAATGCAATCACTTATACACACGTTAGTGTCACGCTGGGGAAAATGTGATTCAGATGCTGTTGTAGATGAGTAGATATGGCACTTTTCCTATACTAACTTAAATTCAAGTTGTTGTCATTTTGCTCAGAAAAATGTTTAATATTTAAAGCCCCGTGTGTTCAAATACTTGGTATTTGGTACCACACCCATGGACCAGATCCAAGGTGGACCAGATCTAAGGTGGACCAGACCTAAAGTGGACCAGATCAAAAGTGGACCAGATCTACGGCAGACCAGATCCAAGCTAGACCAGATCTAAGGTGGACCAGATCTATGGTGGACCAGATCTACATTGGACCAGATCTAAGGTGGACCAGATCTAAGGTGGACCAGATCTAAGGTGGACCACATCTAAGGTGGCCCAGATCTAAGGTGGACCACATCTAAGGTGGGCCAGATCTAAGGTGGACCAGATTTAAGGTGGACCAGATCTACGGTGGACCAGATCTACGGTGGACCAGATTTACGGTGGACCAGATCTAAGGTGGACCAGATCTACAGTGGACCAGATCTACAGTGGACCAGATCTACGGTGGACCAGATCTAAGGTGGACCAGATCTACAGTGGACCAGATGAAACTGTTACAAACAAAATAAAGGTTTCACAAACTTTGTTTTAAGAACTCTGCTATAAGTTTTAGATGATCTAGTTAAGATCTGAAGAGTCCAGGTGTTGTAGATTTTGAGCTCAGAAAGTTCTAATGTGGCCTTGAAATGTGATGAAAACAAGAAGTGACATACAGTCAGCAGTGAAATACAACCGTTAGGCTCTACAAACAACAGGACCAAACTGTTGTCCTGCAGACAAATGTTTACTTAGAGGCCCCAAATACCATCCAGTAACAATCTGGGAAGGTCTTCAGCAGAAAGCGAAAGAATAACATATCTGGCTCTAAAATGTCATAGTTGACATTCGGTGAGCAAAATAATTTAAAATAAAATCTATTTTCTTCTGCACAGTTCCCACGGTAACATCTTCCCTGTAATGAATGCTGATTGGCCATCTAGTTTTGTTTTATGTCACTTCCTGCTGGGCTGGTTGACCTCATCGTCTGGTTTCTCTTAGCTAATCAGTCCATGTCTGTAAGTGTAAAGATGGCAACGTGTGTGATTGCAGACCGATGTGATGTTGGGAGCTCTGCAGCTCAGGCTGTCTGATTGAACCGTTTGTGTTGTGCCTGTACAACAAAATAACCAAAACAAAAACAATAGTCTCATTAAGGAACAAACACACAATGTCCTTAAGTCTCTGGAAGACCCCCTGGCACTGAAACCAAACCACCAAAATCATCTGAATCAGGTTGTAATTTGTTCAGGCTCTAATCCCCCCCACCACCACCACCACCACCACACACACACACACACAACATGGGATCAAACTAGTAATGTGGTTTAATAGCTGTATATAATGTATTTTCATACATAATATAAACCAAGTGTCCCAGTTTCTATTGTTGTGGAAGGTATTGTAACTGTGATTCTTTTGTGTTTGCTTTATTTTGAGCTGGTAAAATCACCCTTTAGTTTTTGTTTGGTGAGATAATGTGACATATGCCATGCTGCGCTTGTAGGAGTTGATAAAGTTGACACACTTGGTGTGATTAGGAGTGTAATTCTGCTCACATCTTGTGTTTTCAATTCAAATTCTATTCAAAAATACTTTATTAATCCCAGAGGGAAATTGATTGCTGTAGCTCAGAATAATAATAATAATCAAGTCATCAAGGAGTTATTATATGTTACAATGGCTGTTGGCAGGAAGGATCTCCAGTAGCGGTCAGTGTTGCAGCGAAACTGAAGAAGCCTCTGACCGAAGACACTCTTCCGTTGTTGGACAGTCTTGTGAAGAGAATGCTCAGGGTTGTCCATCATTTTCTTGATTCTCTGGAGAATCCTTCTTTGCATCATCTCCTCCAGTGGTTCCACAGTCTGGCCGGCTCTGGCCCAGGAACGAGCTCTCCTGTCCCGCTGGGAGGGTGTCAAACACCGCCATCACCTGTTGCAGCCTCTGCGCATATCGTTGATGCAACAGCTGGTTGTTTATTCTGTTATTTTTACCAGTACTTGTCTTGCAATGTGAAATGCTTGGTCTCAGATTTTGTAAGAAAAATAATAAAATTTCCCCCCTAAATGTGACTTATAGTCCAGTGCGACGTATATATGTTTTTTTCTTCTTCATTACACATTTTATGGCTGGTGCAACTTATACTCCGGAGGATACAGTAAGTAATCTTTATTTGTAAAGCACCTTTCACAGCCACAAAGTGCTTCCCAACATTGTAAAAATGTGAAACAATAAATAAGTAGAATTTTTTTAAGCAAATAATGACAATGAATAAAAACATTGGAAAAAACATATTATAAAAAGCCATGACCACACAAAAAAAACTGTCCACCAAACAGTAGACTTGAACAAATAAATGAGTCTCATGTTCGTTCTTGAACTTGTCGACAGAGTCAATTACATGCAAAGCGGGAGGAAGATCATTCCAGCGCCTAGGAGCTACAGCTTCAAAGGAACGTTCACCTCTAGAGTGAAAGTAAGGGCTAGGAACTTAAAGCAAATTAAAATCCCTACACCTCAGAGCCCACGCAGGGATATAGAGTTGGATCAGATCTCTAATGTAAGAAGGAGCCTGTCCATGCAGAGCTCCGAAAACCAGAGCCAGAATCTTAAAGTTAAACCTAAAAGACACAAGCAGCCAATAAAGTTGGCCCGGAGAAGGCATTCTACCCTTTCCGAGTGGAGACGAATCTGTCAATAAACAGGTTAAGCTCATTTGCTCAGTTCTGGTTTCCTTCAGCAGGCTCCACTCCTCCCACTGTGACGTGTGATGTTGCTGAGGCCTCTCCAAGCTCCATTAGCACTATTTTGTTCTAGCCGTTTCTCCAGCTTTTTCCTGTAGATGTCTTTAGTCCATCTGACCTTATATTTGAGCTCCTTCTGGACCCGTCTCTGCTCCTGTTTGTCTCAAGCCATAAAAGCTTTATTCTTATAGTTCAGCAGGAATTTCAGCTCAGGGGTCAACCAGGATTTAATATTTGAGAAACACCTCACTCTCCATGTTGGGACAGTGTTCTCTACACAGAAATTAACATAATCAGTGACACAGCGGGTCAGACTGTTAAGGTCATCACTATGAGTGCTGCAGAGTGTCTCCCAGTCTGTGGTTTGGAAACAGTCCCTCAGCCTTTCTGTTGCTTCCTCAGTCCACACTTTCACAGTTTTTCACTGATGAGCTAACTGCTCATCTGAGTGGCAGCGCAAAGTAAATTGTTGCAATTTTAAAACAAGTGGTATTTCTAAAATACTGCAGCGGTTGATGTAAACATTATTTTCTAAAAACATTTCATGGAACACGTTTTTTCTGCAGAAATATCCTGATATTCCTTCTAGTGACCTGCTAAAGCAGAGTTTCTCTGGAGATCAGGTTAAGTAATAATGAACTGGTGGAGGTGAAGGTTTATTAGAAAGTCTTTACATTTACGTTTGATTACTGTATCTGTTTTTACTTTCACTTAGTCCTAGCTTTAGTCACATTTATATCTCCTGCACGTTTCAAGTTTTAATAAAAAGAGAAAGAAGGATCTTCTGAGCTAAAATGCTGGTGGCTGGGTCTTTTGCAACACACATGCTAAATGCTAACAGATCAGATGAGACTGACATGGGGTTCACTTATCTGTCACCTAGCTAACCGTCTGCTGAATCACCAGACAGATTTGAATGAAACATTCATAAAGTTTGAAATGAACATCCTTAACTTTTGTAATCGACTTTAAGAAACCCACCACAACTGTTACAGATTAGCAGTTATGTCTCCAACTTAGTTTAGCAGATTTTGAGGTGAATGCTGCTGCGTTAGTATCTGATACTCATTAATGACAGACTTCTGACAAAGTAAAGCTCCGTTTGTGTGAGAGGGAGCAACAATAATACTTTTCAAGACTGAACCAAAACATTTGTAGCTCCATCATTTGTTAACGTCATAAGATTTTAGATTAACGTTGAGTTAAGAGGAAGTGTTGGCTTTGCTGTGGCTGCTCAGAAGCATAATGTGCTCAGTGAGTGTGTTCCTGTTTATGTCCCCTTTCAGCCATCTTGGCTCTCTTTGCTGATTCTCCCGAGTCTGGCTCAACCTACAGCCAGTCCCTGATCACACTTCAGGTCATCTACATTACACACACACACACACACACACACACACACACACACACACACACACACACACACACACACACACACACACACACACACACGTACGCACGCACGCATGCACGCACACGCACACACGCACGCACGCACACTGTTCTTAGATGTCAGCTGTTTCATGCCAATGAAAGCCATCTGGTTTATGTAACCAACACTGGCAGTGCGCATGCACGTGCACATGTGTGTGTGTGTGTGTGTGTGTATGTGTGTATCGTGAGCATCATTCAGTAAAAATCGCCAGGGGCTTTCTTGTTTCTGCCCCCCAGGGGAATTGCTGTCAGCTTTATAAGCCCATTCACCCCCCCACCCCCACACCCCACCCACCCACACACACACTGCCTGAAAAACAAGTGCTGGTGATACGATGTGCAGAGTTTCCATTTTTGACTTTTGCGTGGGCGTGCCGCAGAATTAGCCTGATGGAGACTTTGTAGAAGCTTAGCAAAAATATGTTCAAGCCTGAAGATGACTGACACCACCACACACACACACACACAGACAGACAAACAGACAGACACACACACACACACACACACACACACACACACACACACACACACACACACACACACACACACACACACACACACAAACTTCTACATTTGATTCAAACACTGAGCCTCCTACAGCGCAGATGAGCTTAATGTGAAGATGTCATGACACTTTATTTTTATTCAGTACATCTGGAGCAGATTTACCTGAGCTGTCCATAAATCAGGTGGAATGAAAAGTTGTGTGTTATGCTCACTTGTTCAGGAGGTCAAATCAAAGTGTCTGAACATCACTAACCCCTTAGCTATCATTCTTCATGGTGGATACTCAGTTTGTGTGTGTGCATGCATTAGTTTGTGTACCCAAAGGCCCAAAGAGACATGCTGGCTGACGCCATTACTGTGCACTGCCACATGGCTTACGGGCAGGAACGCGTGCAATTATGAATGCCAAAGATCTTTTTTGAAAACCCACAGTCACCTGCAATCCATGTACACACACACACACACACACACACACACACACACACACACACACACATACTGGAACCAATAAACCTCAGTGAAGAAGAATGTCAGGGTGTCACGCTCAAGCCCCCACAATGCGGCTCAAAAATTGGGCCCAACCCGGAAGTACCAAAAATTGCAGTTCCACCCTCATCCGCTGGGGGCTGGTATCAGAAGTGAGCAAATCCTCATTGACTCCCATGTTAAAAATACCAATTTCACAGCAGAAATAAACATGTTTACAGCCTGGTTCCAAAACATGTTTTTGGTTTAAATTATCTAGTTTACACTCATGGCAACTCTGAGTGGCATGAATTTTAACTGCTCCGGGATTTTGAGTCTCTGTGTTTGCGTATTCTTTTTTGGATATTTTTTGTCTAATTGTTGGACAAAATGACTTGCTGTGGCATTAATTGCACTAATAGAGCGTCCAAGGAGTCTCCACTTCATTTTTTTCGGTAAGTAAAATTATATTTATGTATTTTAGGTCACTGCCGAGCTGAGCTTGATTTTAAAATGTACTGTTTAACCATGAAATTTAAATGTAATAGGGTAAAACCCACTGCATTTAACATAATGCTGTACTTAAGAAAATGGGTTAAAATATAACATGTTGGTGGAGCTGGGTTCCGACTATCGACTTGTGGAGCTCTCGGGAGACCAATGTTTTTCACCCGTTTCTCCCCTCCCCGCAGCCCGGCACATCTGTCTGATCGCGGCTTCTGTCTGCTGCGCGGGCTGCTGGGCAGGCTGCCGGCTTGTGGTTCTCCCCTCCCCGCAGATGGGTGCATCGCTGTCTGATCGCGGCTTCTGTCTGCTGTGCAGGCTGCGGGCCGGCTTGTGGTTCTCCCCTCCCCGCAACTCGGCGCATCTCTGTCCGATCGCGGCTTCTGTCTGCTGAGCGGGCTGCCGGCCGGCTTGTGGTTCTCCCCTCCCCGCAGCCCAGTGAATCTCTGTCTGATTGTGGCTTCTGTCTGCTGCGCGGGCTGCCGGCTTTCAGCAGCTTTTGGGAGACCTCTGTGTTCCACCCGGTTTTACCCAGCGGTCAGCCCAGCGCATCTCTGACTCAGAAGCTCTGGTGTTGTGCACAGTTAACTCCTGTTGTAGCTAGGTTGCTACCTCTGTTAGCTTAGCTCCCACCTCCGTGTTAGCTTTGGGTTAGCTTCAGGTTAGCTTGGAGCTAGTTCGACCGGGTGTCGTCAGTTGATCCCAGCCTTACAGCCACACCCTCAGCTCCACCTCTCTTCCCTTTTGTGGAATTGTCTGGGCTTGACGGAACCTGTGACACGGTCAAAGTGGCGCTGGTGGCCACCTCCCATTTAACCTCAAAAATGTGTTATTGGAGCCTATGGAAATGAATTGTCCAGTAGATAGGTTGATGGTCACGCTGAGTGACAGCAATGAGCATGAAAATCCGTTCTGACAACCTGAGCTGGAATCCTCAGTAAGTGAGGCAGCATCTGAGGTAACTATAGAACCTCATCTGTGTTTGAACCATTTTGATCCAGTTGAGCTTTCAGAGTTATCAAAAATATTAGCTTCATCTAAACCTTCAACTTGCATTTTAGATCCAATTGTCATGGTCTGTGTCTGCGTCTTCCTCGTGTGCCTCCTGGTGTTCCCCATTTGCCACTAGATCAGGAGTCGGCAACCTGTTCCCATCAAAGAGCCATTATTACCCATTTTCCACAGTAAAGAAAACACTGGGAGCCACAGCAGCCGTGGCGTTGTGGGCGGGGCCTACCCTCATACAGCAGAGAGCTGCTTTAACCAATCACAACACGTGGCAACAGTCAGTACCGGTCGCTCCTGTACATCAAAGTTATCTTTCATAAGACGATAATCAATAAAACGATTTGTATAAAATGGATCCAGAAGTTGTAGCCCATCTCTGCCTACAATATTTTGATATTTTTCACCCTGTTGGTGGTTTTACTGAGCAGGTGCCACTTTTGTCATACGTTTCTTTTTAAAACATGTTTAGACTGTTCAGAGTACAAATCCAGGCTCTGTCACGTTTGATTGTTGTAATTAAACTTTGTAGGTGGGGAAGGTCAGAAAAGGATCCGATCAATGTGTTTTTCCCTCATTTACAGTGACGGAGATAACGGCGCGGTGCGCCTGGCTCTGGTTTTAATCAAGTTAAATTATATCTCTTTGCAACAATTTTCACAAGAAAACAGAACAGTTAAAATCAGGGTTCATGTTGACCGGACAGTTCCCATATTTGACCGTTTATTTTGACGGAGAAAGAATAGAAAGAATTACCCCGACGCATGCAGACGAACTGACACTTTATTCGTTTCGCACATCGCAGATGTAGCTAAATCACTCAAGAAAAGATTCCCATCTGAACATCTGAGCTGGACACTGCTCAGCGCAGCTCACTGTCAGCGCGTACGTATGGTGCACAGCGAGCTGAAGATGTGGAGAGGGGCTTGGAGCGCGTCGCAGAACCAGAGCGCATGCAGGAAGATTCCTCCGACTGAAGCGAGACTTGTCACTTATAAAATGTTCCCTGATTATGAAACTTTGGCTGAATAGTGCTTGTTCCTGTCTCCAATGTGGCGACACATCCAGGAGCCTGTCTGAGGAGAATGTCAGAATCTCACATCCTTGTCAGCTCAGAAAGCGCCTATGATTACGCACAAGCGTGACCCGTCAACCCGGCCCGTCAACCCTGTCTCACAGTAAGACCGGGTTGGAACTGTTCAGGTTTACGCAATCTTTACATTTAGAATTGGCATAGAGATGTAAAATTAATGCAGTAAAATATAAAGCATTTTGTTTAAATATCCATTAATTATTTTACAAGAACAGAGAGCCGCATCAGATGGATGGAAGAGCCGCATGCGGCTCCAGAGCCACGGGTTGCCGACCCCCGCCCTAGATCTTCAGCCCTCTAGGTTTCCCTCCTCAGACATCCCTCTCCCAGGTCATGTGCTCTCTTGGCCCCCTCTTAGCCACTTCCCTGTAGTTTTCTTTCTGTAGTGTTTTCTATTAGTGTCAGCTTCCCCTTAGAATATTAGTTATGGTTAATGCCTTCTGGTCTTTTGTTTTTTTTTTCTCTCTTAGGTAATTTTCCTTGTTTACAGCCTTTCATGATTTAGTGTGTTTTTCCCACCAGTGTTTTTCTTCCTCCTCCCTGATTAAGTTATGGTGTTCACCTGGTCACTCTCTCCCCACACACCTGCAATTCATCTCCCTCTCATTCTCCCAGTGTATATAAGCCCTGTCTTGTCTCAGTGTCTTGTCGGCCAATTGTTGTTTGTATGTCAGCGTTTTCTGGTGCTCTGTGTGAGCTTTTGTATCTAGTCTCAGTTTTTGTGCTCTAAGTGAGCTTGTGGTTCTGGGAGTTTGGTTTTTTGGCCTCCTGCCATTTTGAATTTTTTTGTTCATCCTCCTTAATAAAAAGGATTTTACTCTTAAACGCTCCTGCCTCGTGTCATCTGGAGTATCTGCATCTAGGGTCCTAACAACCTCCTTGTTCTCGACGTGACACCAATCCCAACCAAATTATTTAAAGATGCATTTCCTTTGGTTACTGCCCCCATTCTAGATATCAATCTATCTTTAGTAAATGGATACGTACCACAGGATTTTAAGGTTGCGGTAATCAAACCTTTACTTAAGAAGCCTTCTCTGGATCCAGATGACCCAATGAATTATAGACCAATATCTAATCTTCCATTTTTATCCAAAGTCCTTGAGAAAATAGTGGCCATCCAAGTATATGAGCATTTAAATTCTAATGATCTGTTTGAGGAATTTCAGTCTGGTTTTAGAGCGTATGACAGCACTGAAACTGCATTAGTGAAAGTTGCAAATGATATTCTCATGGCCTCAGATAAGAATCTTGTGTCTGTTCTAGTCTTGTTAGATCTCAGTGCTGCTGTTGACACAGTTGATCACAATGTTCTTTTAGAAAGGCTTGAACATGTTGTAGGGATCAAAGGAACAGCGATAGGCTGGTTTAAATCCTACCTGTCTGATATCATTTTGTAAACGTGCATGATAAATCTTCATACTCCAGGGTTACTTGTGGTGTACCACAGGGTTCAAAGCTTGGACCAATTCGTTTTACAAATATATGCTCCCAAATGGTAAAATCATTAGACAGCATGAGATAAACTTCCACTGTTATGCTGCCGATACTCAGTTATATCTATCCATTAACCCTGATGAACCTAATTGGTTAGTTAGATTACAGGCTTGTCTTGAAGACATAAAAATTGGATGACTCTAAACTTTTTGCTTTTAAATCAAAACAAGATGGAAGTTCTCATCTTTGGACCTGAAATTCAGAAAAGGAAATTGCTTAGTCAATCACCTGACCTGTATGGCATTAAATTAGTTTCAGAGAACAAAGTAAGGAGCATTGGTGTTATCTTTGACCAGGACATGTCATTCAAATCCCATGTTAAACAGGTTTGTAGGATTTCCTTTTTCCACCTTCGGAAAATTGTTAAGATTAGAAGCATCCTTTCCAGGAGTGACGCTAAAAAACTAGTTCATGCATTTATTACATCAAGACTGGATTACTGTAATTCATTTCTCTCAGGAAGTCCACAGAATGTAGTTAAAGTCTTCAGCTTGTCCAAAATGCTGCAGCTAGAGTTCTGATGAGACTTAAAAAGAGCGATCATATCTCTCCTGTCTTAGCTTCCCTACATTGGCTGCCTGTTAATTTCAAAATCGATTTTAAGATCCTCCTTGTCACATTTAAAGCTCTTAACAATCAATCTCCATCATACATCAGTGACCTGATTGTTCCATATGTTCCCAACAGATCACTTCGCTCTCAGACTGCAAGTTTACTGGTGGTTCCCAGAATATCTAAAAATAGGATGGGAGGCAGATATTTTAGTTATCAGGCTCCTCTCTTGTGGAACCAACTCCCAGCTTTAGTCCATGAGGCAGACACCTTGTCTACTTTCAAGACTAGGCTTAAAACATTTTTATTTGATAGGGCCTATGGTTAATCTGATGTTAGCCTAGATCTGGACAAGTGGGGGAGTAGAGGGGGGTGGAGTGTACAGCCGGTAAAGACGACTCTCCCTCGCCCTGCCTCCAACATGCCTCCATCTAAAAGGCTAGGTTACCCAGAGTTATTTCTGTAGTTATGCTGCTATAGGCTTATACTGCTGGAGGACACACTGACCACTTTCCACACTCTACTACTTTCTTCTACAATCTGCAAGTCAGTTTTGACCGGCGGCGGCACGTGGTTTGAAGGAGAGGCAAACAAATAAATCAGGTTGAGGTCGCTTTATTGCAACATGCTTTGTCACCAACACCAACATTCATCTAACAACAACGCTCACTGCCTTTTATAACTAAGTGACTGATTGGAAGAAACCAAGAAGTGGGGTAATCAAATAAATAATAATTAAATAATATTTACAGAACCCAACCACGAAAATAAATGGTACCAAACATTATTTACATAAATACAAATCATACTAAATAAATCCAAGTTAAATCAAACAACAGAAACTAGGTTTCACATAACTCCTCCAAGAATCACACCTCCTTATTTAAGTGGTATGCTCCAGCAGCTTAAAAGCAGCACCTGGGACACAAACTTACCTTTGCTGCCCCACCCTGCTGAGGAGACAATACCAGAAAGGTGAGTGAAACTTTGGATATTAACTTAAACACAAATTGACATTTAACAAACATTTCCTTTTTACACAGGAAGGGTGGCCAGTCCCTCTGCCTCCAAAGAATCTGTTACAAATGTCAAACAAAAATAAATAACTTCAATAACAAAACCTTTTGTCTGTAACTCAATCAGAAACATAACATAAATCATAATGAATGGAACCCCTGGTCTCCATTACACTGCTCTTTAACTATATTATTTCCTACTATTTCAGCTGTTAACTTTATTTTTTCTCTGTTTTTCTCCCCAGAAGAAGCTACAATGATGTTCTGCTGAGCTGTGGTAGCCTCATGGAGGGGGCCATCGGCTTGAACACTGTTGCTAACCATTTAGTCATTCTCCCTCTCCTGATGATAACTTTACTTTCCTTGACATTGAATGTGCTACTACTAGTTTACCTGTTTAATTATAGATTCACTAGGATAAATACAATAAAGTGTATCTCTCACCAAATAAAAATATTTACTAAGAAAGAATGTAACCATAGAAACACTAGTGTGCGTGTGTGTGTGCGTGCGCGCGCTCTTGTCTGGGATTTTATCAATGTTTATCAATAAACCCATTTCCTGCAGCTAGAGAGAGGGACAAGAAGCCATAAGGCAGACATACAACCAAATCATGATTTTGTGGCAAGTGTGCAGGGCAAATGCTACATTTGACAAACACCAGGAGTTTCAGTTCATGACGACTGATATTTTTTAGAGTGCTCAAAATGCAGTTTTTGACTTCAACATGAACTGCATACCAAATCTGCCACCTGGGTGCGATCGTCATCTGCTGAAAACTCCTTTGTCTTATTTAAAATGTCAGAGACAAAGATTAAAAATAAACAAAAATAAGCAGGTAAAATGCAATTTGACAAAAGTCACTAGTTTTGTTGGTCTGGGATTACTGTTAACCACACAGTCAATCTCCCAGTCCAAGAGGTTTCGACTAAAATATACACTCTTAGCTTTTATTGGGCTCTCTTTACTACCAAGTACTGATAACAGTCGATTTCTCAAATTGAGGGGTTCCACTAAAACCCTTTCCCTTTCAGCCACTAAAAGTGACACAGTTTATAGTTCAAATTATATTAGCCACCAGATACCAGGAATTGAATATTTGGTCTGTGCTTAACCCTTTGATGCATGAGTTATGAAATCTTCAACCATGACTATTTCATTCATCTTCAGGTGTGAATGAAACAAATTTCAACAAAATATTTTTGTAACATTACTACATGTCCACCACGGTGGACAGTGTTGTAATGGAATAGAGTGATGTAACTATCTAGAGTTGTATTTTAATACACTGTAAGTAGATCACTTGTTATAATCAGAAGATAGGCTGTTTTTATCATCAGGGAGTTTAATTAAACACTCTGTATTGACTTTGAGACAAGAAAAGAGAGAGAGTTGGGTTCGTTTAAGAATCTTTAGTTTCTTAACTATAAATTCTTAACAATCTACCAGGACTACCTCTGTGATGGATGAAAATGGATTTGGATGTTGTGTTGGTGCGTGTGTGTGTGTGTGTGTGGTTGGTTCAGACTCCTTAGGCTGACGTCATTGAATCTGGTCGTCTTTGTTATGACTAGATATCACGAGGCTTATAAAGTGATGACATGAGCTGCTATTTTGCCGTGTACGTACCCAGTGGGGGGCCTCCCAGGTAGATCAGGAAATGCCAGGTCCAAGAACCTCGGATGTGTACTGGAGCTGTCGAAGCAGCGGTCGCAGCACGTCAAAGCCCGTCTGAAGGGTCGACCCCGGTACCAATCGGCAGCGTCAGCAGGTGCTCTTATTTTGAAAGGATGTTGTCTGGTTGTTAAACGACGAAAATCTCCAACTTCACAGTTCTTAGTTTAAAGAAGAAAACACATCTGGCCAGGCTGTGCTTTTCTTTGGGATGACGGTGACTAGAACTGACGTCAAAATGGAACTGAGCTTAAAATGGCGTTGCCTTGTTTTATATCTCTGAATCGTTGATAAGTTTTAGTAAAGCGGATTGGACACTTTAAGTCAACAAGCCAGATTCTCCTGCGGCAGCCAAAAGCTCTGATTGGTTGGAACAATGTGTCATGCGTTTCTATGGAGATGAGGATCAGTCTGTCTGTGCAATAGTCCTGTTTTCATTAAACACATAAATCATGACATCTTTATTCCACAGATCATTCACTTGATTATTATTGATCAACATATGTTTTGCTTAATTTTTTTCATCACAAATAAAGTACTTTGATTAAGTAAAAGCGTTCTTCTTCTCCTTCGGACTCTTCTCCTGGAATGTAAACAGTCTGAGGAACACCCGACCTTGGCGTTTTCAACACGGGTTTACTGTGCACAGGGGCAGCTGTGTGGAGCTGAAAATAATGAACTTCATAACCTTACAGTGTGTATTCCGAACATGAAATATGTTGGCTGGACTTACTGAAGTCCACATGGAGAGGCTCAAATGCATTAATGTCTTCAACAGCTGTGCTTAATAGCAACAAATGAATAAGCAAATTACAATTTTGAGAACCTGTCCACTGTAATGACCATTTTGAATCAATGAGTTATTTTTTTCATCTTTATGTTCTAATTAGGTCACCTTCAGGCCTCGACTGATAAGACCTTATTAGCTCAGAGCACAGCAGCTGTTGTTCGGGTTTTTGAGCCTGGATGTGCTCTCTCACTGTTTCACATCTTCAACCCTTTTTTTCTCTCCACCACTCTGTGCTTCCTCATGAGCATAATACATTTGTGACACGCCAGCGGTTATCAAAATCATGATTTCCATCAATTCTCTGATAATTTTCAGATCATCCCCACATTTCCTGGATTTACATTTCCATCAATGTACAATTTTCACTCAAAAGGTATTTTGTGAGTTCTTATTTCCCCATATACAGTTGTGGTCAGAAGTTTACATACACTTGTAAAAAATATAATATAATGGCTCTACTGAGTGTCCCATTATTTCTAAAACTCTGATTTTTCTCTGATAGAGTGATTGGAACAGATACTTCTTTGTCACAAAAAATATTCATGAAGTTCGGTTCTTTAATGTCTTTATTATGGGTTAACAGAGAAAAGTGATCACATTTGCTGGGTCACAAATATACATACAGCAGTGCTAATATTTGGTTACATGTCCCTTAGCCATTTTCTCTTCAATTAGGCGCTTTTGGTAGCCATCCACAAGCTTCTGGCAAGCTTCTGGTTGAATCTTTGACCACTCCTCTTGACAGAATTGGTGAAGTTCAGTTAAATTTGATGGCTTTCTGACATGGACTTGTTTCTTCAGCACTGTCCACATGTTTTCAATGGGGTTTAAGTCAGGACTTTGGGAAGGCCATTCTAAAACCCTTATTCTAGCCTGATTTAGCCATTCCTTTACCACTTTTGATGTGTGTTTGGGGTCATTGTCCTGTTGGAACACCCAACTGCGCCCAAGACCCAACCTTCGTGCTGATGATTTTAGGTTATGTTGAAGAATGTGAAGGTAATTCTCCTTCTTCATTATCCCATTTACTCTCTGTAAAGCACCAGTTCCATTGGCAGCAAAACAGCCCCACAGCATAATATTCCCACCACCATGCTTGACTGTAGGCATGGTGTTCTTGGGGTTAAAGGCCTCACCTTTTCTCCTCCAAATATATTGCTGGGCATTGTGGCCAAAAAGCTCGATTTTTGTTTTGCCTGACCACAGAACTTTCCTCCAGAAGGTCTTATCTTTGTCCATGTGATCAGCAGCAAACTTCAGTCGAGCCTTAAGGTGCCGCTTTTGGAGCAAGGGCTTCCTTCTTGCACGGCAGCCTCTCAGTCCATGGAGATGCAAAACACGTTTGACTGTGGACAATGACACCTGTGTTCCAGCAGCTTCTAATTCTTGGCAGATCTGCTTTTTGGTGATTCTTGGTTAACTCTTTACCCTCCTGACCAATTTTCTCTCAGCAGCAGGTGATAGCTTGCGTTTTCTTCCTGATCTTGGCAGTGATGAAACAGTGCCATGCACCTTATACTTACAAACAATTGTTTGCACTGTTGCTCTTGGGACCTGCAGCTGCTTTGAAATGGCCCCAAGTGACTTTCCTGACTTGTTCAAGTCAATAATTCACTTTTTCAGATCCATGCGGAGCTCCTTTGACTTTCCCATTGTAGCTTTTGTGGGCGTTTGTATCCAATGAGCCCTATTTACCTGGCCTAAGAGAAGTCACCAGCTGTAGTCACTCATAATCACTCACAAGAAGTTAAGAGGCCATGCTATGAAGCTCAGTTCACTGACACATTAAGTCACCAAAATTGCTAGTTCATGTTGCTGTATGTATATTTGTGACCCAGCAAATGTGATCACTTTTCTCTGTTAGCCCATAATAAAGACATTAAAGAACCAAACTTCATGAATGTTTTTTGTGACAAAGAAGTATCTGTTCCAGTCACTCTATCAGAGAAAAATCAGAGTTTTAGAAATAACGGGACACTCAGTAGAGCCATTATATTATATTTTTTACAAGTGTCTGTAAACTTCTGACCACAACTGTGGATACCACACCGTCTCTTCTTCGGCATGAGGTCAGATTTAGGCTTACGAATCCGCCGTCCAACTGTGTGTCTAAACACAGAGGGGCTCACTTATCAGCCAACAAGTTTAGAAGTCTGACCACCAACTTGAGACGTGTGCAAATGAGTTGCAATATCCTTCTTTCTACAAGAATAAGCAAGTCCAGACACTCTCTCAGTCTCAACAGTCGAAGCAGACAACATCTAAGACAAACAAACAACAACACAGATAACTAGAGCATGTTTCTATTTCTCCTGCAAAACACTTAAAGCCACGCCAAACTCGGACAGCATTCATCTGTCAAAAACCATCCTATTCAAGGCGGACGTCACCACTTAATCTCATAGTTACCACACCGGTCTACTTCATTTCTTACACCAGAGTTGCATTTTTACTTTCAGCTAAAATGCAGAAAACCAAGCCAAATACAGACAGCATTCAAAAGAACCCGTCAAAACCATCCTATTCACAGCAGACAATGCAACTTTGTTATCTCTGGTTACCTAGGATTTTCTCTCAGTACCACAAAGACAAAACAAACAAACAACAATCTTGTCTCACCAAATCTCTCCATTTCAGGGCTTGAGTTCATGGATCCACACTCCTCCTAGCAATGTCAAGACCCCCACTGACCCCCCAGCAAAACTAAGCATTGGAGGAGATTTAGGATGTCGACATTTCTCCAGCATTGGCTCTTGGCGCCACGAGGTGACGGAACCCTGGCTCACGAAGGACCAAATTATGTCATGGATTTTATCAATATGTTTATCAATAAACCCATTTCCTGCAGCTAGAGTGAGGGACAAGAAGCAATAAGGCAGACATACAACCAAATCATCATGATTTTGTGGCAAGTGTGCAGGGCAAATGCCCCGAACATCTGGTCACAGAGTTTATTTAAAGGAAAAAGATAAGGAAGGAATGGGAGTGGATCGTGTGTGTGTGAGAGAGAGAGAGAGAGAGAGAGAGAGAGAGAGAGAGAGAGAGAGAGAGAGAGAGAGAGAGAGAGAGAGAGAGAGAGAGAGAGAGAGAGAGAGAGAGAGAGAGAGAGAGAGAGAGAGAGAGAGAGAGAGAGAGAGAGAGAGAGAGAGAGAGAGAGAGAGAGAGAGAGAGAGAGAGAGAGAGAGAGAGAGAGAGAGAGAGAGAGAATGCTTCAGGACATTCAGTTAATAGGATTAAAGTAATGGATTATAAAACTTCCAAAACATTTCTGCTCTGTCTTCTTGATCCCCCGTGAGTCGTGGTGGATGGCTGCTTATACTGAGCTAGGATCCTCTGGAGGTTTCTTCCTGTTAAAAGGGAGTTTTCCTCTCCACTGTCATTGCATGCTTGCTTAATATGAGGATGGCTGTAAAGTCACTGACACTAGTCAGTGACTCGATACAATTAGCTTGGTTCCTTATACAGGAAACCTTTTTCTGATTGGCTTAATGAACTGACCTGTATTGGAATGTTTATTATGTGAAGTGCCTTGAGATGACTCTTGTCATGATTTGGCGCTATATAAACAAACTTGAATTGAATTGAATTGAATCCTGCACCACAGGAGGAGATCCCTGTGCATGCAAATGGGCCACAGCATCCATAAAGCAGGACGTTACTTACGATCATTCTGTACCAGATGTTTGCTAAAGTTGCATTGTTGAAGATAGACTATTTTGTAGCTCTGTGTTTGGTGTTGAACACAATAAGTTACTTGGATAATAAACATTTGATTTTACATTATTTCTGGTGATGAATTTATTTAAGAAACAAAAAATACAAGGAGATGTTTGAGAGCCAGATGAGCTAGTCCTTTATAGAGCTAGTCCTTCAGACACCAAGCCCCGGCCAAACCAACTCAGCACAGGCAGATGATCACTCACCATAGCTAGGTGAAACAACACCTTCCACCACAGCCAGATCCGCCAAAACAATCGTCAGATCCAACCCTGACAAACATCGACCATCTCCCCGAAACCAAGTAGGACTCCCATCATTTAACACCACAAAGCCCCTCTCGTCCAAAAGGTCCTCTAGAACCTTCCCATTTCCATCCATCCACCGGGTCCCCCACAACCCACTATGAGCATTAAAATCCCCGACCCACAAAACCGACAAGGAAACACCCTGATACAGCTTTCGGAGAGCCTCACCCCCCAAACCCAAAGCCGAGTTATAAAAGTTCACCACTAAAATCACCCCCCTATCGGACCACACCTCAACCACCATGCACTCAAGACCTGAGTCAACACACCGCCAACAATACTGTAGCCTCTCTGCAAGAAATGTGGCACAAACCCCACCGGACCTACCCATCCTGTCCGCTTTCACACACTGATATCCACACAATTTAAAATCCAAGCCAGGCTTCAGCCACGTCTCCTGACATCCGGTTGGACATCCAGGTCCCCTACGGCCTTCTTAAACTCCTGATCATTGGCTACCAGACTCCTGGCATTCCATTGCAGGACCCAAAAAGCCATAATTAAGAACCGTCCCCCCACTAAACCCCCACCCTCACCTGACGACCCTTCTCCTCCAGCCATCAAATCCACACCCAAACCACCGCCAACACCTAGACCACCAACCCCCCGCAAACAAACGGCACCCCACACTTCCCTAGGATCTACACCAGAAAAGCCCAGGAGGCGCTCAGCCACAGCAGTTACCTCCTGCGCCGCGTCTGATTTACTAGCCGCCACCATCTTCATCCTCCACATTGCCTCCACCACAAAAGCCAAAAACAGCTTCCGATCCACCAATGCAACCCCACTGCTCCCCCGAGCCACCCCGCCCCCTCCAACCAGTGCCTCGCCACTCAGACCTGCCACAGGCGAACCCACCACACCCTCACCCGATCGCCGACGAACAGCTTCGGCAAAAGAAACCTTGTGGCGCGACCTATAGTCCTCCACAGCCATCACCTCCCTGTAAAAAGCACAACCCCTAAAAAGTGGCCTGATGCGCACCAACACAATTGGAGCACCAAAAGGCTGCCACACACTGGAGGCCATCATTTTCACCACCAAACCTTTTACACCTCAGACCCTGCTTACAGACACCAGCCACATGCCCAAATCTTTGGCAACAAAAGCAGCGCAGCGTGGCCTTCTCAAAAGCCCTGACAGAGTAACTCCGAAAACCCAACATAATGTGGTCAGGCAACGCCGACCCTTCAAAAGTTATCAGCAAGGGAGTCGACCCACTAGCATTAAAGCTCAGCCTCCACATGGCCACAACCGAGCCCCCTCTGAGATTGTGCAACAACTCAGATTCGGAGACATCATTAGGAACGTTGTAAACCACCCCCTTAACACCAACCTCAACACTCTGCACAGAAACATCAACTCCCACGCCCAAAACGGGTTGACTGTTGAATCAGATCTGACATATTCTGAGCAGCCACCCCATTTATTAGCTTCTACTAAAAGAGATGTTCTCATCTGTTTCCTGGACGCTAAACCAACAACAGCCTTCACCGTCGTGAGTCCAGATGGGTGAGTCCATGAATGTTAAATGACAGAGTAACGTAGATCTGTCAGGATCTTCTAATCCTAGAGTTTCATCGTCTGTTTTCTATCAGAAGCTAATGCAGGAGATAGGAGTAGGAGACTATTTTAATGTTCAGCCTGCATGAACAACTCAGAGAGACCCGTTCGAATCAGAAAAAAAATCAGTAAAACATGAACCACCCTAAACTCCTCTGCCACCAGTGCCCTGGATTTAAAGGGCCTGGTATCCAGGAATCTAGTGGCCAAAAACTAACAGAAAAAGTGCAAAATCTGAGAAAAAAAAGGCATGCACAGATTTTTTTTCTCCCCTTACGCCAGGGAGGGTGACCCCCTAGCGCCCCCCCATTGATCTGCTGCACTGCACAGACAGCATCAATGCATCAGTGTGTGAGCGTTCTTATGAGTGGCTGAAGCTTCTTACACACTTTTGTGTTTTAAAAAGCTCATCAAAGTTTCCCTGTTAGGTCCGAATGAGAGGAACAGCAGTGATGGATGCCTAATCTGAGATAAAGGAACTCCAGGAAAGACATCAAATAAAGGCGACCCAGAATGGAACAGCGCAAAAGGATTAATCAATAAATGAACGTGTTTGTAGAGAACACTATAATGGTGCTACTGCACAAGAGGCATTTTAAAATCAATAAATCATCACCCTCTTCATGTTGCCTCGCTGGTAGCAGACCAAGCAAATCAGCAGCTCATACTTGACTTTTAACATCGTATACAGCTAAATCCAGCTGCTTGCAGACCTTGAATGAAAGATGGAGCTGAGGAGCAAAACCAGCAGGAAGTGCATGGCAACCTGAAAACATGTCCCAACAACGAGACCAGAAAACTGTGAGCTCATTTCACGCAACATCACTGGAAACCCTAAAGAATCTAAAACAGCGTCATGCTGTTGAAGCTCAATGAAATGTTCCTTCTGTGTGAATTCTAGAAACAACCTCAGGTGCCTCGGCTCTCTTTAGTCTAGGTAACATTTACTACACCAAACCTTCCCGTTCCAGCTTCCTACACCAAGCAGCTTTTCATAATTGGAAGGCTTGCTCTGAAAAAGCACTGTGATCATTTTTCCTCCACATTTGCTTTGCTTCTCTGCAGACTCTCCTTGTCCCCATCATTTAGGGAGGACTAATGTTTTAAATGTGAAGACGAAGGCAGGACGTCTTGCCGTTTTCTGCTTCCCCACTGCTTCCCACATTGCAGCAGTGACTAAATTAGACAGAGCAAATTGAAGAATCATCTGTCTGAGGCCAGATGTGATATTTGTTTTTCACGCTGAGGCATCAGGTACAAGAATAAAAACAAATGGAAGTCCAAACTGCTCCCTCATTGGGTTTGGGACTGATTTTGATTTGCTGATGGAGGCTAGTTAATCATTTGATCCTGTTAGACGAAGTGTGTGTGTGTGTGTGTGTGTGTGTGTGTGTGTGTGTGTGTGTGTGTGTGTGTGTGTGTGTGTGTGTGTGTGTGTGTGTGCTAGTAGAGTTAACAACCTGTGTAAGCGAGCCAGGCTCCGTGTCTTGATTTGTGCGCGGGCCATGCTGTGTTTGTGTCTTTGTCCTCCCATAGGCTTCTTCCCCCATAAAAGCAATTTGCCCCATGCTTGGGCCAGGCGGTGAGCAGATGCTACCATTGTAAATGATGATGCGAGGAGCCATAATAAAGAGTTGATAAACACAGAATTACTGCCGGGCCGCAAGCGTGTGTGTGTGTGTGGGTGGGTGGGTGGTGGTGGTGGGGGGGGGGGGTGGACAGCAATAGGAGCGGCACGCCTCAAACACGAAGCTTAAACTGATATCCTTCTGATTCTTTGATGGGATAAAAACCCATTTAGATTTCGATCTCCGCGTCTCCCCTGATGTGTAGAATAATTCGAGCTCATCTACAAATTGTTTCATTTTGTTTTTATAAATTTTTGCTATTTAAACGTTGAATTGTTGTTTCCATCATGTCACCCAGTAATATCCGTGCAACGTTCCTTCTTTCTCTGAAAATGCACAACATATAAAGTGGATATAGGACCTTCAATTGAAACAGAACAGGATATTCTGTCTATGACACCAGGCAGCCTAGCTCTGGCTTTACTTCCTGTTTGGCTGCTCCAAGCTGAGAACGAGTGATTTGTGCACATAGAGTTTTGTGCAGAAGGGAGACAGATGGTCAGAGAACCATGTGATATGAGAGTCCCCTTCTCAGTGATTGCTGATCGTGTACATTAGTAAGTTATTATTGACAGGCTTTACCACATCTCAGGTGCATGTTTCAGGTGCTCTGTAGGCATGTTGTGAGCCTTTTCATGGCTTCATCTGCACGAGTACAAAAAGACAAGTTATTTTTAAACATCAGCACAGCCTGCAGTGATTTCCTAGCCTGGCTTAGCAGACTCGTCCTCTGTGTAACTCTGCACAAAGAACTAGTCTGGTTACTCACAGGCAGAGAGGGGGCGGGACTAGCCAGCTCAAAAATAACCAATCAGGAAAAAGGCGGAAATGCCGACTGTACCGCGTGACGCTGTAGTTTTTTTAGCTGTAGTCAACAATGGCCTCTGGCGACGAAAGCAGAAAAGCTTTTAGCGCTTCTACTTGTTGTGGTTTTAAAGACAAGTCCAGTCATTTAGAACAGAGGAAAGAGACACAGCGAACTTCGCTTCAGACGCTATCTTTGTTGTTTATGTGAAACTGAGTGTTGTGGTGTGTGACATACGCTGCTCAGTGCTGATTGGCTCGGTTAGAATTCTCAGAGAGTGGGGTTATTTGAATAGTAGAGTTCCCACCAAGCCCCCACAATGCCGCTCTAAAAATGGTCCCATCCCAGAAGTAAGAAAAATTGCAGTTCCACCCTCATCCGCTGGGGGCTGGTGCCAGAAGCGAGCAAATCCTCATTGACTCCCATGTTAAAAATGCCGATTTCACAGCAGAAATAAACATGTTTACAGCCTGGTACCAAAACATGTTTTTTGTCTAAATTATCTAGTTTATACTCATGACAACTCTGAGGGGGGTGAATTTTTTTCTCACTCTTCTGTTTAAGTGTATTGAAAGCCTAAAATTCTGTATAATTAATGAGCATCCGACACACGTGACCGCCGCCTCAGACCCACGTGACCACAGAGCTAGCTCCGTGGAAAGGCCTCAGTACAGCCTCGGTCTGGCTTGGAAACTGCTCCGGCATTTTGAGTCTCTGTGTTTGTGTATTCTTCTTTGGATATTATTGGTGCAATTGTTGGACAAAATGACTTGCAGTGGTATTAATTGCACTAATAGAGCGTCCAAGGAGTCTCCACTTCATTTTTTTCGGTAAGTTAAAATCTATATTCGTATTTATGTCACTGCCACCTTTAAACTAGCTGAGTTTACCGAAGTAGCTAGCTAACTATCAGTTTAACATGTAGCATGTACTGTTTAACCATGAAATTTAAATGTAAAATACGGTAAAATAATTAATAGGGCATATTTAGATGGGTAATAGGGTAAAACCCAGTGCATTTAAGATAAAAATGGGTTGAAATATGACGGAGCGCTAAGAGGGAGACTTCTGTGTCCAATCTTCCATCCGGTAATCCCCAGCGGTCAGGCCGGGCAGCCTGACCGATCCGGCGCCTACTTGCTGCGCGGTCTGACCGCTCGTGGAGTTTTTTATGTCTGACTTTAACCGCATCTAATACTGTATTACGGCGTGAGCGCAACAGCGACAACTTAATATCGATGTGTAAGCAGCCTGAGTGGTAGGGTGTTTTCATCTGAACCCTTAAAACCTCCAGCAGGCTATGCTGCACTATTGACGTGTTAGCGCCGCGCGCTAACAACTTAGCAACGTGACATGTCTCTGAGAAAGCGTAAAACACGGACGCCTCTTCTGAAGCGGAAAATAACACTTCTTCTTAAGCAGAGCAGGATGTCGCCTCGGCTCGTTCACGGCCGAGCCGGACTGAGCTCGATAACATTGACCAAGCACAGCCACTGGGTCGTTGTAGCTGCCACCAGGCCTGCTGAAGGAACTCCAGCGGGTTTCATCAGACTCGTAAAGTTTCTTGTTTTTGCTGGGGATTTCTGTATTTTACCGCTCCCTCCTGCAGTCTCCCCCTATTAAAATTTAAAATGTGTAACTTTATGTATTGTGATGAATGACTAATATTCATGTAAAACTAAAACGTTAGGCATTTAGGGAGAAAAAACAAAATAATAAACATTATACAGATGTCAAATAAATCAAACTGTAATTAAACTATATATTTTCAAAGTCATATAGACAGCATGATGGTTTGTGTGATCCGCGCGGTTTCACTTACACCCCTTTAATGATCAGGCTGTTTTTTATTATTTTTATCAGCTGATAGCAGTTAAAATTATGGTAAAAAATACTTTTATCTGTTTTTGATAACTTAATGCCCAGGAAGAGCATCTTCTCTAGACATTAAATATAACCCAAATGTTTTATTATGAGCAGATCTGATGAAGGTGTAGACAAGCAGTCTGCAAAGTAAAACTTGTTTAGAGTCCAAACTCTTACTAAAGCTTTTGAAAAGAAAAAATGGTTGAATTTTGAGAAATATCCACAACAGGGGAGCGAGACCTCTGAAAAATGTAAATTTTCTCTGAATTCATAGAATAATGTGAAGATTCTGGGAAAAGTTGGGATTCTGAGATTAAAACGTAAATCTTTCTTATCATAATTCTGGCAGTTTTTGTGTCCTTCTGCTGTGGAAAGTCGTGCAACATGAAGATACTGAGAAGATGCTTACAACCTGTATTTTTATTCCATCCATAAATAAAACCATGAGCTATTTTTTTAATCCAAATTTGATCCAAAGGGCCATCGTTGGTTCCAGACCCGTTCTAGAACATTCCTCTAATCTTAAAGTCATCATCAGTTTCTTCCTTTTAACAAATATTTATTTGTTCAAATATTTAATATTTATAACTGGAATATTTGTTCCTCCCTCTCCCACTGCAGTTAGTCCTGTGCTGCAACCCTGTTTTTGCAGCTTAGTGAAGCCAACCATCACTAACCTGGGGGTGGTTTTGGACCCAGAGATGCGGATGGACTCCCACATTAGCCAGGTGGTTAGATCCTGCTGTTGAGGGTCTGACCTCATGAGGAAATTACTATGCAGTGATTTTCTCCAAAATGACTGTGCTTAAATTGCTCTGAAAAGCAAATAATCACATCAGCGCCAAGAAACTTCATTTCCCATGATGCTTTGCACACGGAAGCATTGTGATGACGTCACCGCCTAGTACCAGAAACACGTTCTGCGCATGTGCGGGAAGCCGTGGAGCTTTTCCCGCGAACTAAGACCATAAATCTTCAGCAGAGACAAAGAAACCTTGTTCTTTTGCCCAGGATACCTGGCGGTAAGGACACGCTTGTCAACGCTCCGACAACTTGAGCACGCGGAAGCTCTAAGTGCCAAGTTGAGCCACGCAACCGCTGGAAACTACACTCAACTCCATCGGGACCTGACTGGGAACGAGCGGAGCTCCATTCAGCTCTCAGAGACGCTCCGTGGAGAAACACTCGTGGAGCCAAACAACGGAGAAAGCATTAAACCGACGGATGACGCTGAAAACTGCGGAGAAAACGGAGAACCGTCAAATCATAACAGCGGGGACGCCTTGCTGCTTTGGTGATCAGAAAACTCATTTTTTTCTCTCTCCTTTTCTTCTCCCGTTTCCTCTATAGTCCAGAATAAGCAATAAAACCGCGCTATTGCTTAAAAAGTAGCTTCGTGTTTTCCTCTTTCGCTCCCAATTCGTCCTTCGGGTCATTTTGAAAGAATAAACTGCTTATTGATCATCGCTAATATCTTTAGTCGTCAGCTCTGGCCAGGCTGCCGACTCCTTTTAGATTAAACAATTTACAAGTGACCCTTTTGTTGTTTGTTAACTTTTGAAGTGTTTGAGTTAAGTTTTACTGTGATTCTAAGCCACTAAGTGTTCGGGAAAGTAGAAAACTTTACACATCCAGGTCTCCTGTTGAATGCGAGGGGAGGGGCAGAGCCCCACACACACTCACAGCTCACTTTCCCCCACCTACTCTGGGGAAACAAAGACCCATTCATCTCTCACACACACACACACACACACACACTCACTCACACACACCACACAAACACCTTGAACATTATTTTGAATATACATCCTTTTATTATATCACATGGTTATTATTCATTTATGCCACTGTTTATTCATTTGACAAATTGTTAATTAAACGTTATAAAATTCAGATTTTCGTCTCCAGTAGCTTTGTTGTGTCGAAGAGAAGTCTCTGCTCCAAGGATTCTACGAACTTCAAGAAAGACTGATAAGAGTTTTGGATTCAATTTTTCCCCGGTAAAAGGGGAATGGTGCCCCGTATATCTAAGAATATCTTAATTAATTAATAAATCAGTAAATATTCCCATATTTACAGAATTTATTGAAGAATCCAAAAGTAAGTTGAAGCTTACTAATTGTTCGCTCCTAATAACCCCAACACTGCTTTTCCCGGCTTTGCCACCTACCAAAGATGAAGTCCATCCTGAAAGACGTGTCATATTTTCTCCCCAAGCCGGACCTGACCGTCATGTATCGGTCCAAAATAGTGTGATGATATTGTGTTTTTTGTACATAACAGACTTTTTAACAGACAAATTTGTCGCATTCTCCTACACTTCTTCACGGGCTCGCCACAGTAAATATTCTATTTGGCGAGAGATAAACTTTATTGTATTTATCCTAGTGAATCTATAATTAAACGGGTAAACTAGTAGCACCACATCCAACATCAAAGAAAGTAAAATGTTACTATCAGGAGAGGGAGAATGTTTAAGTGGTTAGCAGCAGTGTGCTAGTCGATGGCCCCCTCCATGAGGCCACCACAGCTCAGCAGAACGTCGTTGTAGCTTCTTCTGGGGAGAAAAACACTTAGAGAAAAAATAAAGTTAACAGCTGAAATAGCAGGAAAGAATACAGTTAAAGAGCAGATTGTAGAAGAAAGAAACCCCTGGGTTAAACTGGTCTGTCTACTGCATAATGCTGAACTCTAACATGTGTCCTCAGGGAAGGACCTGATTGGTGTCCAGAACCACCAGCACCAGGCACCAGAAGCACCAGGCTCTGCAGGCTGAGATCACAGGTCATGAACCTCGCATCAAGGCTGTCACCCAGAAAGGAGAGACCATGGTGGAAGAAGGTAGAGCAGGTCTGGTCCTGGCATGTTTCTGAGGTGTCTGCAGGTTCTGGCTCACTTTTTTTGGGTCCAGGTCACTTCGCTGGTGAGGAAGTGAAGACTAAACTGTGGGAGCTTCATGGACGTTGGGACACGCTGAAGGCCAAGGCGTCCCAGAGGAGGCAGGACCTGGAGGACTCTCTGCAGGCCCAGCAGTACTTTGCAGATGCTAATGAGGCCGAGTCCTGGATGAGGGAGAAGGATCCCATCGTTGGAAGTCCAGACTAAGGGAAAGACGAGGACTTGGCCGAGGTATGGAAGTCCCTTCCTGAGAAACTCCAATCGCTTTTCTTTGCTCTCTTTCCAGTCCTTCATAATTAGTGTTTCTGTATTTGTCATTTCCTTCGGTTGTCAACCAGACGTCGTTGCTGGTTTGAGCGTCTCATGGGTTAGGGGTAGAAGTGCTGGCCTCGCACAGGAAGTGATGACAAACGTGTTCCCGTCGCTCTTATTTCAAACGGTTTACAAGCTGTGATGTGTGTTCCCGCTGCAGAGCAGCCATGACACGTGGCAGCCGGCAGAAGGCTCACGCTTTTCCACTAAACACCCGCAGAGCTACGTCTGCGGTGAACTGAGCAGGGTTTGTTTTACGGTGGCGGATCCGATTGGACCATCGCTGCGAGAAAGCTCCACTTGTGTCAGATGAGCTGAAGGTTCTGATGTTCTGTTCCACAGGCTCTCCTGAAGAAGCACGAGGCCCTGATGTCGGACCTGTCGGCTTACGGCAGCAGCATCCAGGCCCTGAAGGAGCAGGCCCAGTCCTGCAGGGTGAGTTCAGAACCCTCGGCCCGTCAGAACATTCTTATACACCACGTTCTAACACCAGACCTGTTAACTCGAACGCAACAAGGTAATCAGCAGGTGCTTTTGTCCTGCAGGACCTGAAGGCCAACGAGTCCCGCCTGAGGGACATCAACAAGGTGGCATCTGAACTGGAGTCAGAAGGTCTGATGGCTGAGGAGGCTCCTATGGTTCAGGCTCAGGTGAGCGTCACCTGTCTGCAGCAGCTGGTCCCTCTCACTTCCTGGTTTAACTCTGCTCGTCTCTGTTTGTAGCAACAAAAACATCTGGGTTCTGCTCCTGGAAAGGTGCATGTTGTCCTCCGCCTCCACCAGAACCAGACGTGGTGTTTATGTTACCACTCATTTGTTTGTTTGTTTGTTTACAGGATGAAGCCGACTCTAACACGGCGTCACCCTGGAAGGTGAGTTCATTCAGCTGATCAGAGGTCACCTCTGATGGCAGCAGTCACGGCCGACCGTGTTGACATCACACAGGAATTCAGGTGACCCGGCAGGCACCAGGTGCTGGTGAAAGTGGGGACATGTCAGCTGGTTGCCATGGCTACAGTTATCTTTATGCATCTGTATGACTGCTGACTGATGTGTGTTTCCTGTGACCTTTGACCTCAGACCGTACGGTTGGGCGTTCAGACGACGGCTAACTTTAATTCCATCAAGGTAAGAGGAAGCTCTTCCCTTCCTGTCTGAGCGATCCGTCTCCAGGTTTCTTCGTCCGGCGTCCAGCCCGCTGGCGTCCACCTTCATCTCACCTTCATCTCATCTCACTTCATTTATAGTGCAATACTTTCACATTATCATTTTCCCACACTTCTGTATACCTGTATTTTGTTGTTTTTCAATAAAGAATGACAAATTATTTAAGTTTGGTTTTTGTTGCACACAAATATATATCTGTAAAAAATATCTACAAAGCTAATGTTTACATAACAAGTATGATTGGGTTTTGCAATACGGCACTCAAGTTTATTTTAGTAAGATTTTCAAACCAAGTAAAGTTAGTAAAGAACACATTTCTATTGTCTGCTAAGAAACTGTTGGGATTTAAAATGGGCCTGTTGTACAAATAACTTGTAAATGATTATTCCTCACTTTTGTCTTAACCAAAGAAATTCCAGTAATTGAGCAAAAACATTTATTTTTAACACTACAGTTTATAAAACAGGGCGCAAAGTGTCGGCACATGTATGTATGTATGTCGATGGTCCGCCCCAACCAAACCAAGAGACACAGACGTCAGGGAGGCCAAGGTTGTCTCTGCAGCTCTCTGGGCACCACGCCTCACTCAGCTGTCTCCAATGATTCAAATGGCTATGGAGGAAAAAATAACAGGTTTGGCCTAGCTGTTTAAAGTACAAAACCATTCATGAAGTGGTCAAGACAAGTACTTGGTACTTACACTTACTGCTTTGTGTAGCTGACGTTGACACACAGGCTGCCATGGTGACCTTTTAATAGATCTAAGAAAAAAATGTAATAAAAGAATGAAACTTAAAAACTCCCAGACCTCATGTCATATTTACTAATCAACTATGGCTGATTTGTTTGGATCAAAGTGAGTTACACTAATTCTAATATATTTTTATTTCTATTATACATACATACTTTTTAACTGTTATTTTCACATGACTGTTATCAGGCTCTCTTGTTCTGGTTCTGATGATAACTCTGTCTTCCAGTAAGTTATCTTGTGCTTACTTCATCTGTATAATGTCTCTTTACTTTTGGTAAATTGTACTGAGTCCAGAATAAAGGCTAGTTGGCTGTACAAGATACAAACAAGTATTACGTTTTGGAAATATATGAAACACCGCCAGCATCTGTTAGAGCCTGTGGCGGGGTGCTGAGGGCCGGCTCCAGCCCAGGAATGAGCTCTACACGCCGGCCGGGAGGGTTTCAAACACCGCCATCCTCTCCTCTGCTGGCTGTTCATTCTGTTATGGTTACCGGTGCTTGTGTTGCAATGTGAAACGCTTGGTCTCAGATTTTGTAAGAAAGATAATAAAATATCCCCCCAAAATACGACTTAAATATATTTTCTCTTCTTCATGATACATTTAATGGCTGGTGCGACTCAGGAGTGATAGCGCCGAAAAAAACTGTACTGAAAACTTGCTCAAAGCAAAATGTATTCATTACGGAAATAAATTATAAACTTACCGATTTAAAACTTTTTTAATACAGGTACTTCTCACGAACAGGCGCAGAAAACCTCCACCTAAACTCCGTGTGAGGTTCAGGTCGATGGGTGTTCCAGTTAGCTCCGGTTGGGTTGAAGCTAGGTGGCTACATCCGTTAGCTCGGCTCCCACCTCCGCTTTAGCTTTGGGTTAGCCAGGGTTAGCTTCAGGTTAGCTCGTAGCTAGTTCGCCAGGGTGTCGTCACTCGAGCCCAGCCTTACAGCCACACCCTCAGCGCCTCCTCTCTTCCCTTTTATGGAATTGTCTGGGCTGGACGGAACCTGTGACACGGTCAAAATGGCGGTGGTGGCCACCTCCCATTATAGACAACAAACGTGTTATTGAAGCCAATGGAATCCGTTTGTCCAGTATTTACAGTCTATGGTTCCCACACCCAATACTTCTTCATGGGAAGGCTAGCCATTTCCCTAAGTGAACATTAAATCTGAAACACCTCATAAAATAAAGACAGTCATTTATTATTGCATCAGTGTTAATTAGTCACATGGTAAATGCTAACACTAGCATAGCAAACACTTTTAGCTAACACCAATGAAAAGAGATGTATTTAAACAGCAGATTTGGATGATTTGACCTCGCAAAGCTTAACAGAAGTTCACAAACTTTACTTCACTAAATGGGATGGGTGATGCTGAAACCAGCAACAACGATCTAAGTGAGGCATCATCGTCTTTATCTGCTCCAGCAGCTAAATAAACTGTTTAAGCTTAGCATGCGGTGAACTCTAGTGAGATCTTGAGAACTGAACTAAGATGGCATTGGAACTGGTTTTATTAATCTGGATGTTTTGATTTCTGGTCGAATCAAAGCTGGCAGATTTATAAACACCACAGAGACTATGCCACGCTTCAGAAAGGAAGGTTCTGATTGGATCAGTAATAGCAATCTGTCCTGCGTTTACATTACGTGTATCAGTGTGTCTAGTGAACTAGATTAAAGTCATTTACTTATTGAAGCATATTAATCATAACATCGTTATTCCACAGATCGGTCAACATTGTATTATTGACTAACACTTGTTTTGATTAGCTTTGTTAAAAATAGAGTTCTTTGATTTGTTAAAAGAAAAGAGTCCTTTATCTTCATTCTTCTCTTGCTGGAAAGTAAACAGTTTTAGAAGCAAATGCATGACCTTGAGGCTGTCTCATGCACTCGAGCACTGTGTCAGAGTCATCTGTGGAGAGAGGTTAAATGACCTTGAAGTAATAGCCCCTTCATCACGTTACAGTATCAAAGTTTTTTTTAGTTCCATTTGCAGTTTATAAAACATGGTCTCCTCATCAGAGTTATTCCAGAGGGATTAGAAGTGGATTAGGAGCCCATGGAGCTGGGTTTGTCTTTGTGTCATTTAGAAACTGTTGTTAAAGGTTTTTATGAATTTTGTACAACACTATGATGATAAAATACAAACTGTTCTATGTTATTTGTCATCATATTCATTAAATATGTTTATATATAGAGAAAAATATATATCTAATTATGAAAGAGATTTAAATAATTATCAAAAGTTGGTACCGTTAAGTCTTTGTATTGATTAGTAGGTACCAGGAATTGGTACCATTCTCTAAGTGTTTTTCTCCTCAGAAGAAGCAACGACGGTGTTCTGATGAGTTGTGGTGGCCTCATGAGCTGTTTTTACAAAGCAATGCCGTCAATTTGCCGCAAGGTCGTGGCGGCATCAGGGACCCTTAGGTCATTTGTAAGTGGTCAGACCGTGGTGGTAATGTGGTGCAATTATGTCCTTTTTATAAAAGATTAGGCAATTGTGGAATAAAAGGGGTATGGGAGCGGTCTCTGCGATGGCGTGGATTTCCGTTTATCTTGGACATAACTCGCTTTTTATTGAGATTGAAGCCGCGATCTTTGTTTTTTAAACAATCTTCTCCTAAAGGTGTCTGTCCCCATCAGTCCCTGTGCAGGCAAGTTATTTCCCGTGTTTACTTTCATTGTTAACATATGTGCCGGACGGAGCTCGGCAGTAACTCCCCATGTCATCATGACACCTCCCTCTGTTGCGCCATGGCGCAATGGCCGTTCATAAGACAGACAATTACCGCAATATTACTACCAAGAGAGGTGGAATGAATGATGCAAAATTTGTGCAATGCCATGCCGCCATGGTGGATGGCTGCTTATACTGAGCCAGGATCCTCTGGAGGTTTCTTCCTGTTAAAAGGGAGTTTTCCTCTCCACTGTCACTAAATGCTTGCTTAGAATGAGGATTGCTGTAAAGACTCTGGCACTAGTCAGTGACTCGATGCAACCTGCTGGGTTCCTTATATAGTAAACTTTTTACTGATTGGCTTAATGAACTGGCCTGTAATGAAATGTTTACTGTGCGAAGTGCCTTGAAACGACTCAGGTCCTGATTTGGTGCTATACAAATAAACTTGAATTGAATTGAATATTAAAGGCTCAACAATATTAATAATCCATATTTTTATGGAATATTACTGTTTATTGAATACCATTATACAAAACATTACGCGTTGTAAAATCATCGAGATACACACCACTGTGAGGGAGATCAGAAAATGCAATATTGATTCACCTCTGAAAAGTAGCAGGTGTATTTTTCATACCGAATGGCAACACGGTGTACTGCAGGAAAGCGTCTGGAGTGACAAAAGCAGACAGACGAGAAGCTTGGTCAGTGAAGGGTACTTGCCAGTGAAATGAAGTCAATAGAGGGTAAATTGGATTAAATAAACTGCTAAGATCTATTTATTGCTAGTCTCATTACTTTGTGGCCAATAGCTGTAATACTCCATTATTATTGAATATCACCTTGCTTGGTCTTAGGATGATTAATTAGAAGGTTGTAGGATTCTTTTAATTATTAAGGGATCATCCCACTCTGCTTTGATTCAAGAACCAGTCAGTGTTTGCAAACAAATAAGAATTTATTTTACAAACAATTTTAATCCTTGACAAATGATTTAAACTATTATTTAATGTGAGTGGGTGCAAACTAAGAGATGGGTGTCTGGAACTAGGTGTGAATATAGTATTTCAGAGTCAAAGTCTCCACATCTCAGAGAGCGGTGAGTTCTGGATAATAAAAGAATTTGGTTTGCATCTGAGCTGTAGGCTGTTCTCATCAAACTGCATACAGATGCTATCTCACTGTGTTCTACGTACCCAAGTGCGGTTCCGAAATCTCAGGGTGGTTGGAGACCGGACCCCGAGTACAGAAGTCCGTAGACTAACTTCTAGTACGACCAGGTCGGACCAGGATCGCTTCCAGGTAACACAGGTGGACTGGATGAAACCAAGCATCTCAAAACAACTCTGAAGGAGTGTTGCAAAATCAGCTTTGTTCTGCAGGAAAAATCTCTCGTTGTTCTCAGCTTTGCAGGTGCAAAGGCTTAAGGGTTTTGACAGCGTGTCAAACTCCTTCCTTTGAGTTAGAGATCTGCTGAGAGGTGGCCGGCCTCCACTTGCTCTCCGAACTCTTGTTCTGTCGGATGTTCGGACTGAACAGAGGAGAAGCAGAGCGGCTGGTTTATATAGCCCGCTGTTTATTACCAAAGTTATCAAGAATTCTCAGAACGCACACTCTATGATGCAGAGCCGCTGACTCTGCAAAACAAGGTTAGTTTATGTGTACTGCTTCTTAATTTAGCCTTACTTCTTGTCTGGTGTGAGTGATCTAATCCAGTAAACATACTCAGCATCACTGAACAGATTTTTTGAAACATTTCATCATTTATAATTATACATGGCAATACTTAGTGATTATTAAATGTAAGACCTTTTTTTCTTCAAGGATTATTATGAAATCTAAAATGATTACTTATATTATAAAATCTTCTTTTCTTCTGGGAATAAAAGTTTATTTTAGGAGTTCTCTTGTGAGGAACCTTGGGGAAAGGAATGCTACTGTTCATCTGTATTATCTGAAGAAGCTTCAGTTCAGCTGATGAAGTCATCTGATTAAAGAACCAGCGTGCAGACTTTCCATCTCCTGTCAGGGTAAAATACAGCAGAACATGTATAGCCAGGGTTATTTGCTCTGGCCATGCATATGAACTGTGGCATCTCAAAATCAGTCCATTTGGTGACGTTACACCAGTGACCATTAATGAGTCCAACTTGGTCACATATTTGAAAGACCCCAATTATTGACACAGTCATCGATTTGTGGTAGAGAATAGGAGTCGGATATGGCAACAAAGTTCTACTTCCTGTGATGAACCTTGGAGTTCCATCTGGTTTGTTCTCTAGTAGGAAAGGAGAACTCCAGGGAACCATGTTGCATGTTTGACTTTACACAACATGGTTATCGTTGGCTTTAGTGTCTGATGCCATCTTTCTAATGCTCCCTGACTCTCAGGACAAGCTGAAGAAGTGGCATGTTTGAATTGGAGGTGTGGCTCAGTGCGTGAGAGTTGGCAGTCTAAGCGCTTGCGGTTTTCTTGACATGAATGTACACCGGTATTTAGTGGGAACTAAGATTCTTGTGACCCCAGTGTTTATCTGCAGAGTCCATTTAGAGAGAGAGGCGGGGCTACACCAGCACAGGTCACCAGTCCATCACAAGGTTGGAAAAGTTTGTCCAGTTAGACTCTTTTAGAATGACCCATGTACCCGAACTCCTGCTGTTTTTCCTGTTCCAGCCAATCACCAAGCCTCATGTAACGTTATTACGAGAGACAGCATTGGAGAGTGTTTTTTTTTTTACCAATGGAGACAATAATTAGCCCATGCTGCTCATCTGCACGCACACGCACCAGTAAGAATAGACACACTAAAGTAAGAGGTGCTGGCCTCTGCCTGCTGTTCCCTTCAGTGGATGTTGGAGAAAGAAATGATGCATGAGCACACTAACACTCAAAGATGATGTGCAGCAGTGTGCAGGCATGTTGTTGAAAACGGCTTGCAAATATGGCCCATCTTGGAGGGTCCCTTGAAGAGGGCCTGTGGTGTCTTTTAATGAAGGATCAGAGCTGATCCGACCAAACACACAGACATGGACGCTAGTGCCACAACCCCTCCTCCAATAATCCCTCGCTTTTCTAATGGTGGCCATTTGCCATTCATTAGGATCAAAATGCTGTTTTCTGCCAGGACAAATTGCAAAGCTATTCCACTCACAGCTTGAAGAGAGGCTGAAGCTCCGCTGGGTTTCTTTGGGTTGTTTAAGTGCCCAAGCAGGGCTGGCTAATGCGGCTAACAAGCTCTGAATTGTGTGGTGCAGTAAAACTGTGGGAAGACAGAACACCGTAGGGAAGCAGGCAGATCGTTCAGTGTTACAGGTAAATATTTCAGTGGAGGAGTCCAACATCTTTTAGCTGTATTTTTCGTCAAATGTGCTTTTATTTTGCCATTTTGACAGCAATGCTGAGAGTTTACCCAAATATGTAAACATTAGGGATGAGCGAGTACACCACTATCTGTATCTGTTCAGCCAACTAAATTATCTGTATCTGTACTCGGAATGGGCGTGGCATAACCCAGAAGTGGGTGTGGTTTACATCAATATATTATTTTAAGTCTGAAATTGATATGGAATGATCGGAAGTTTATATGTGTATTGTTTATTTGAAAACTATTTACAGAGCAGCCTCAGAATTGACATTAAATATTTTTGATCACAACAGTAAAGGAACTATTACAAAAGAAGTGTTTCAATAAAATCAGAACATTAATATTTAAGTGCATGGATTAATACATCTGAACTCATGCAGTAGGAACTAGGAAATATGAAATGCTAGAACCAGACACAACTTTATGTATATATTTTTATTTTTATTTGATTGAACTGATTTTTTTCTTAACGTTCTTGGCATTTTGCCCCACACAAAGTTAAACAAAACAATGTTGATTAAGGTGTGTGTGTCTGAGAGAGATAGAGAGGGTGAGAGGGAGAGAGATGGAGTTAAAAAAAATAAAAACCCCGACCGGAGCGGAGGTAGTGAGTGATGTGGCACGTCAGCTCTGTCTTGGCAAATGCACCATGTAAGTTACGAAAAAAGTAACTTTAAATGTTCAACCGAAAAAGAGGCGAGCTGAAGAAAACCTAGGGAAAACTGAAGAAACGTGAGCAACAGTGAAACGATCACAGCGAGATCCGTTACTGTCTGTGTGTGTGCGTGGATGAGCGGGACGGACTGCGCTCCCGGCCGGCTGGCTAGAGAGTTTTGTGTGTAGGGAGGGGCGGGCGCTCTATGTGACTGACCAATCACAGAGCGTGAAGACAGTCAGTTACCCAATGAGGATTTTCCTTCAGCATGATTACAGATATTTACGAGGTTTACTCGTTTCATGCTCGTATTCGTCAAAAAAGCTTTATCCGTAACGATACTTGTCTGAAACCAGTATCCGGCTCATCCCTAGAACATGTTTAATAAATCTGAAAGTGGGACAATAAAGAGTCTGTAGTCAATAAACAGATTTTCTTCTGGCTGAGCTTCAGGCGAGGAGATCTGTTTAGGGTTAAACACAACCTTTATTATATTATTTATCATGATGCAGAGTTGGTTGCAATAGAACCCAAATGTAGACAGGACAACGCAGAAGGAGAAGGAAAAGATGCTGACAAAACCCCTCTCTTAAGGGCAGCTTCCTACGCCAAAAACCATAACCACCAGAGAAAAAGGGGGGGGGGGGGGGGGGTCCTGGAAAACCCAGGGTATTGGAGCTCCTCAGACAGTGGGTGGAACCCCAGAGACATCAAAGTAGAGTTTAAGGGCCTCTTGGTAAGCAGCACAGCTGGAGTGACAGGGCAGTGGAAGCCCAACAGGCAACTCTGGAACAGCTGGATCTTTGAAATGGAGTCACTGACTGGAGATGGCTGGAGCGTAGAGTGGACCAAAGGAGGGTACTTGACATGGACTTCAGGTCCCACCAACGACAGGTGCTCAATAAGGGGTGTCTTTCTAGATGAATTTTCAGACTTTTTAGCTGATTTCCTCCCAAAATATGAAAGAGGGATTATCCTTGGTGATTTTAACATTCATGTTCTGCTGTCCCACAAAGCCCTTGGTAAAGGAGTTTTTGGACATTTTAGATTTGTTTGATCTACAGCAACTGGTCAAAGATCCTACCCATGAACGCTCCCATACACTGGACTTAGTTTTATCTTTTGGACTGTCTTGTTGGGCTGTAGCTTTTTGACCCACGGCATGCAGAATCACACACTGAGACAAAGGTAAGTAAAAAGGGTTTATTTTTATGAACGATGGGGACGTGGAGATGATGGTCTGAGTTCGGGTGGTTCCGGTAGAGTTCTAGAGCGGAGACAGGAGTGAGTATTTGCAGATTGACCATATGAGGAATATGAGTTAGTAGCTTAAGGTTTCCTGGTTGTTGGTAAAGGCATAGAGAGGGGGGAGACAAGTCATGGCTGGCTGAGCTGGTCAAGTGAGTGGCAGGTGTGGCTGGGAGCTGAGCACCAGAGTTCGGGTTGTCCAGGTTGGCAGGTGGGGGTAGGAGAGCAGGCGGTCAGGGGCGAGCGACGGGCTGGCAGGCAGGGTTGAAATCCGGTGAGTCTATTTTCAGATGGTGGAGGTTTGGTTGGAGGAGGAGAAGCTCCTGAGGAGGTCGGAGGAAAACAGAACAGATCAGTTTAGGAGGGCGAGGCACACAAGAGATAAAATAAACTTCAAAACACTGGCAAGGTTCTGGCACGAGTTCTACCCAATGTTGAGTATCATCTGGCACTGATGAGTTGTCCCGACGCTCCTTGAATCCCCTGACCACCGATGAGCAGATAGGCTTGTTCTGCTGCCCTAGACTCTGTTGCACCGCTTAAACTCAGGCAAAAAAGACCATCTCTGGTCCCTGGATAAACGACAACACTCGTGCTCTCAGACACCAGTGTAGGACACATGAACGTAAATGGAAAAAGGACAAGCTGCAAATTTCCCAACAAATGCTGAAGGACTCCCTGGCAACTTACCAAAAAGCTGTCAGATCAGCTAAAAAGAATTATTTTGCCAACATCATTGAGAGGCATTGTGGTGATCAACGCAAGCTTTTCAGTACCATTAACTCTGTTCTTTCACCAAAGGAATCCACCGCCCCCTCCACACCTACCATAGCACTTTGCACTGATTTTCTGAAATTTTTCCTATAAAAAATAAGTTCTATTAGACAGAATCTGTTGGGACCTGTTACCCAGAAAGAATCACTCTGTTCTCCTCCATTCTCTGATTTTGATCCTGTCTCCCTTCAAGATCTGGATAAATTAATCAAGTCCATGAAACCCTCAGGTTCCCGACTGGATGCTCTCCCCCCAATGCTGCTACTTGGGGCTCTGCCAGTAGTCGGTCCTTTTATTTTGAGTATTTTAAATTCCAGTTTGTCATCGGGAGTGTTTCCAAAATCCTTTAAGAAGGCGGTCGTCCAACCGCTATTGAAAGAACCCAGCCTGGATCAAAATGATTATGCAAGTTTCCATCCAATCTCCAAACTTCCTTTTTTATCAAAGGTTATTGAAAAAGTGGTACATGCTCAACTCTCACATCATTTACTGAAACTTTCACTACTCGACCATTTTCAGTCTGCTTTTAGGCCAAATCGTAGCACTGAGTCTGCACATATTTGTGTGTTAAATGACATTCTGACAGAAACTGATGCTGGTTCCTTTGTTCTGTTACTACTGCTAGACCTATCAGTGGCATTCGATACAGTTGACCATAACATTCTGTTAACCAGGCTGGAGTCTTTTGTTGGAGTCACAGGGACTGCGCTAAATTGGTTTCACTCCTATCTGTCTGATATGAGTTTCAGCATTCACATAGGCGATTGCTCCTCTCCTTTTGTCCCTCTCCCTTGGGGAGTTCCCCAGAGCTCCATTCTAGGTCCACTCCTCTTTTCTATTTATATTCTGCCACTGGGAAACATCATTGCTAAACACGGCCTACATTATCACATATACGCCGATGACTGTCAAATTTATATGGCCTTAAATCAATTAAGTTCCAATACTCAGCTCTCAGAATGTCTCTCAGAAATTAAAACCTGGCCAGCTTCCAATTTCCTGAAGTTTAATGACAATAAGACTGAGGCCATTCTTTTCAAACCAAAACATAATCTGCATACTTCTGCTGCCTTTGATCTCTCCTCCCTAAACCTTAATTCATGTGTGACCAGCCTTGGGGTTAAACTGGATGTCGACTTGTCAATGAGTGCACATGTTAATGCCACTGTTAGATCCTGCTTCTTCCAGCTTCGTCGCCTTACCTGACTAAAGCCCATTCTTAAGAGGCAACACTTAGAATCAGTGACTCACTTCCAGACTCGATTTTTCCAACTCTGTTCTAATTGGTGTAAATGTATCAGTCCTAAATCGTCTGCAGAAAGTCCAGAATGCTGCAGGCAGATTTCTTTCTAATGCTAGTAAATGCTGCCACATCACTCCCATTCTGGCGGATCTACACTGGATTCCTGTGCAATTTAAAATTCAACACAAATTTTTTACTTTTACTTACAAAGCCCTGAATGGTCTAGCCTGCCTCTCTGTGCTGCTCACCCCCCACCCCACCCCCACCCCCCACCCCACCCCCACCCCCCACCCACACCACCCCACCCACCCACCCCGGTCACTAAGGTCTGCTGAGCTGATCATATATTGCTCAAAGTCCCCAAAATTAAGTATAAAGCTCGTGGGAAGCGTGCATTCGCCTTTGCTGCCCCCCGACTTTGTAATGCACTCCCTCTGGTGGTACGCCAGGCTTCTTCACTTGCACAGTTTAAATCCAGCCTAAAGACACATTTTTTTAATTTGGCTTTTGGTCAATGATCGTCTTTTATGCTGTGACTCTTTTCAGTTTTACTGACTTCAGTTTTATTGACGTATCTTTTATGGGCTGTTTTACACTTTTGTATTGTTTTTAGGTGTTTCTATTTCATGACAGCTTTTATCTGTGTTTAATGTGTATGTATGTGTATTTTGAATGGCTTTTTAGGTTTAACTCTGTGCAGTGCTTTGGGCAGCTGACATGCTGTTTTTAAATGCGCTATATAAATAAAATTGGAAGGAAGGAAGCCAAGCAGCAGTTTTCCTGGAGGATTGAGAGGAGATGCAGGAAGATGAGAGACAGGAAAACAGTCATTAAAAAGAAGAAAACTAAGGATAATTGAGGTAGATTTATCCCACTACACACATTTAACTGTATAAAGCAGGGCTATTCAAGGGTCGGTATCCAGCACTTTTTGGTTTTAACCCTGCTTCAACACACCTGGTTTCCATGAGCAGGTGAATAACAGGCTTCTGCAGAGCCTGATGAGCTGCTGCACAGATTATTCAACCACTGAATCTGGTTTGTTGGACCAGAGAAATCACTAAAACATGCAGGATAACGCCCCTCGAGGCCTGGCATTGAATAGCCCTGATATAAAGCAATAATTAATAAGAATGTAATATTCATGTATTTTATACAATTCAGTTCAGAACTCAGCCCTACACCCAGGGTCATTAAGCCCCACACTCAGGGCCACTAAACCTCACACCCAGGGCCACTCAGCCCCACATAAACAAAACTTGAAATGATGGTTATAATATTGCATTGTGTTATTAACCTGACTGTTACAACAAATGAAAATGAGCCATCTGTCTAATTTAGGTAAATATATAATAAAGTTATTTAAAGGTGTAGATCAATACATGTGCAGTGGTCTTTAGTATGAATGAATGCATTTTAAGTCATACTGTGGGGGAAAAAAGCCCCGTTGCATCTGTTTCAGAACAGATAAGTCAGCCGGAGGACGAAGCAGCTTCAGACGTCAGGCTTTGAAGTCTTATTTCCTGACATGTGGACATCTATCCTCTGATTTGTTAACAGGAACACGACTCTACCACTGACTCTGTTTGCTCTGCAACGTTGATGTTTTATCTCCACTAATACCACAAGCCCGGAGGAGTTCTACTGTGTGGTGGAGTTGCTAATGCTAATGGTTAGATTCTGCTAAAAGAGACATTCTGTGCTGTTTCCTGGACGCTAAACCAACAACAGCCTTCCCAGTCGTGAGTCCAGATGGGGGAGTCCATGAATGTTAAATGACAGTGTAACGCAGATCTGTCAGGCTTTTCTAATCTTAGAGTTTCACCGTCTGTTTTCTATCAGAAGCTAATGGAGAAGATAGGTTTAGGAGAATATTTCCATATTCAGCCTGCATGAAATAGTCAGAGTGACCCATTAGAATCAGATATAAGGTGTTCCACACCTTTTATGTACACTTAACCCAGAAACTAAAGCTAAGCTCATCCCCACTGAGGAGGAGCTTGGCTGAAAAGAGCTCAGTAGCTCTGGGTGTTGAGCAGAAAAGAGCAAGGCTTTAAACCAGAGAAGCCCGACATAAACAAGGAAATCAGACATACAAACAGCTATCCTCACAGCTGATGCACCTGCATCCAAATTATAAAGAGACAACATCAGAAGGTTTGCTACAAGTCACAATGAAACTTCCTTGTTATAAAAAGCTGAATAAACATGGAGCTTCTTGTTATTTTCCAGTTCTTGACAACTCCTGTTCTTGCAGACATCCGGTGTCTTAACTGCCTCCTCCAGGCTGTTTGTGATTAACACCTTTATTTTTACAAAGCATTTTTGGCATAAAATGCAACAATTTGACATTATTCAGTCTAATTAGCACTTTTGTAAGAATCTTTTAATCTGGAGGACAGACTACGATGTTAGTCACATAAATCTGGATAAATATTCAGGAAAGAAAAACTTTTAGCAAAACATTTAAACTTTTCTTTTTAAAAGTGTTTCCCATCACATATTAAACCATTTCACTAGTGTCCTTAGACAAATCATGGACCGCTGCACAGATTTAAATTATAAAACTTCAACCAAACAGAATGTCAGCAGAGCAGAAACTGACTCTGTTGCTTCTTACCTGCCAGTTTGGGTTCCTCGTTATCCTCATTTTGCTGACAAATCCTGAGCCCAACCAGACACCCAGGCTGTAAAATCCCTTCAGGCTTTGTTTGTGAATCTTCTCACCATAGAAACAAGTCAGATAATAAATATCAGTACGCCAGAGCTCAGGTGTGATTAGGATGTCTGTGCCCACCTGAGTCTTCAGTGGGTCATAAGAAAACAAAGCAGCGGGAAGTAGCAGTGGAGTCCATCTAACTGTGGAGCTTCTGGGTGTGTGTGTCAGTTCAGAACCGCCAAGTGGGTCGACTCCTCCAACACACACTCACTTTGTGTTTATGGTTAGTCAGGAACCTGTAAGGTGGAGCCTCCAGTCAACTGGTGTGTGTGTGTGTGTGTGTGTGTGTGTGTGTGTGTGTGTGTGTGTGTGTGTGTGTGTGTGTGTGTGTGTGTGTGTGTGTGTGTGTGTGTGTGAGTGAGTGCATGTGTGAGTGTGTGAGTGCATGTGTCTGCGTATGTGTGTGGGTGTGTGTGTGAGTGTGTGTATCTGCATGTGTGCGTGCGTGCGTGTGTGTGTGTGTGTGTGTGTGTGTGTGCGTGCGTATGTGTGTGGGTGTGTGTGTGAGTGTGTGTATCTGCATGTGTGCGTGCGTGTGTGTGTGTGTGTGTGTGTGTGTGTGTGTGTGTGTGTGTGTGTGTGTGTGTGTGTGTGTGTGTGTGTGTGTGTGTGCGTAATGTTAATACATAGCATGTTGGGTTATGTAAATTCTTTAAGAGCTATTTATATTATTAACACCACTTGGACCAAAAAAGCTGTGATAGTCTATTTAAATGTAGAATATCACCTTGCCTGCCTGGTCTTTATTTGTTTTAAGCCGGGTGTACACTGTGCGACTTTTTCACTTTTTTGAGCCGATTTTCCACTCGCGCGAGAATCCACGAGATCGGGGCGAGTTTTGCGCCGAGCGTCGTGTAGTGTACAGAGGGTTACGAGAGGCGATTAAAACCACATGACCAGCTACTGATCAGCAATCGTGAGCTCGCACAAACTTCTGGCATGTTTGAAATTTTGCTCGTCCCTCGTGAGGGTATTGCTCTGTTGATGTTTATGTTTATGTTTATGTATTTAGCAGACACTTTTGTCCAAAGCGACTTACAAGTGATAATCGGCATATTGCCCTTGAGGCTAACAACAACAATAACAACAACTTGACATCAGTCATGGAGAGTAGGGAACAAGGAGTGGACAGTAGAGAGGGGGACAGGTGCAGGGAGGGTGCTAGTTTAGAAGATGCTCTCTGAAGAGCAGGGTCTTCAGGAGTTTCTTGAAAATTAAAAAGGAAGCCCCTGTTCTGGTAGCGCTTGGAAGGTCATTCCACATTTGTGGAACGATGCATGAGAAGAGTCCTGAGCGTGGTGTAGGCACTGCTAGCCGACGATCCTGTGATGACCGGAGTAGCCGGGCTGAGACGTAAGCCTTTGCAAGAGGATTCAGGTAGATGGGAGCCGTACCGTCTCGGACTTTGTATGCTAGTGTTAGCAATTTGAATTTGATGCGTGCTGCTAGCGGTAGCCAGTGGAGCTCAATGAACAGAGGGGTGACGTGTGCTCCTTTTGGCTGATTGAAGACCAGACGCGCTGCTGCGTTCTGGACCATTTGAAGAGGTCTCACAGTACAGGCTGAAAGACCAGTTAGAAGGGCATTGCAGTAAACGAGGCGGGAGATGACAGTAGATTGCACCAGGAGCTGGGTGGCATGTTGTGTTAGATATGGTCTGATCTTTCGTATGTTATACAGCGCAAAGCAGCATGAACGAGGAACAGAGGCAACATGATCTTTAAAGCGGCGATCTTTAAATCGTTGAAGTGGCGCTGCGAGCAGCTATGACCCAAAAGGTATCAGAACCACTCACGGCGCATGTGCACTCATGCATCAACACAGCTCGCCCCCTATTTCCCTAATAACACACGTTGTTCGTTTTTATTTCTACATGTTTTTTTTACTCACAAAGATTGTCAAGAAAGCATGTTTGTCATGTTCATGTCAAATTAAACTGATCACAAAACACAGATTTACTTTCTTTATTTAATTTTCCTCATCCAACCCCATAAATCCCTGTGTGTCCTCCTGCAGCACTCCTGAAGGACAACAGGCAAAACAACACAAAAAAGTCTGACGTGTTGTGTAAAAACTGATATTTTTAGCATATTTTTAGGGCCGACGTGTTGCTACCAGACGTACAGTGTGAGCACATGGCTCGTGAGATCTGCCCTGTGAGGAAGTCGTACAATTTGAGCTGAAGCTGAGTGCTACGAGTGAAAAAGTCGCACAGTGTCCGCCCAACTTTAGTCAGAAGATTCTAGGATTCTTTATTCAGAGACCCCGGTACCGGAGTCCGTAGACTAACTCCTCGTACGCCCAGGTCAGTCCAGGGTCATCTTCCAGTTAACGACAGTTGGAACTAGTTTGTGTCTCAGGAATAACTCTTAGGGAGTTGTCACAATATCAGCCTTTTCTGCAGGAAACTATCTTGTTGCTATCAGCTTTGTAGGTGCGAAAAAGGTTTAAAAAATTTTTTTGACGACGTATCAAAATCCTTGATGGTTAAAGAGGTTTTGCTCAGATGGCCAGTCAGAAGCTTGCTCTCAAACTAGAGAAAACCCAGAGTGATCTAGTTTTAATGGAACGATCTAGATTGAATAGCCAACCAAAAGTTGACAAGTTTGAGGAAAATTACCAAGAATCTCAGAGACACACCCTCTTTGATAGAGTCTCTGAACTGGGCAAAAGGTTAACCATGTGTCATGCGTTTCACTTAACTTTACTTTGTTTTTGTGTGAGTGCAAATGGTGATGACCTTGACAAGTAAACAAGCTAAACATATATCATCAAGCACCGATTAATCAAACATTTCATTGTGTTATAATTATTATAAGTAGCAATAAACAAACATTTATTTAATGATTATCTTTAATTTTAAAATCTTCTTTCTTCTGTGAATCGAGGAGTTCATTTAATGAGTTCCTCTGTAAAGGGGACCTTGATAGGAGAGAATGTTATTGTTTGATTTTATTATCTCTTTCAGGGCGTCCGGCTTTCAGTCTCCTGTGAGGGAAAATATTGTAGGTTTTTTTACCAAACCCTGTTAACCGGTGATGGTTGTACCCAGTGTGCAGCAGTACCGGGACCAGAGTGAATAGGGTGTGTATGAGGAGCATGAGTGGGTGTCCGGCGTGCACTTTTGTAAGTCTTTGGTTGTATGTGCATGTGTGAGCATGAGGGAGGGAGTGTGTGACTGTGTTTGTGTATGACTGTATATGTCAGGTTGTTGCCAGTCCCCACATGCCAAAAACAGTGGTAAGAAACGGGGTCAAAAGGTGAGCCACAGAGAATAGCTTGGATCATGGACGTAATTTTTGGGGGTGGGGGGGTGGGGGGGACATGTTCCAAAGTCAAGTTTTGACCCCTGCACTTTTTACCATCCAAAAATAATATTACGCTATATTAAATTGACACTGGTTGAGCTCTAGGACCAAGCGGAAAACGACCATTTGTGTTGAAGCCTGTTTCCCATTAGAACATACTGTAAAGATCCCCCCCCCCCCCCCTCGTGCCCCCCCCACTTCTAAAGTGAAAATTACGTCCTTGGCTTGGACCCACACTGAAACACACCAAACTGGCTTGTGCGAGCAAAATCAGCCAAAGGACAGGAGCTGGGCTGCAGGTCAAAAAACTGTGGTCAGAAACAAGGGTCACACAAGGGTCACAGGGACAAGAGGACAGAACTGGGCGAAAGGTCAGGAGGCTGGCCCCACCCCTGGATCCACCCCTGGCTTGGAAAGATGGGATTGGAGGAGAACAGAGTGAAGACAAGCCCATCAGATCCAGAAGCCCTCCCAGGAACATTGGAGGGAAACTGAAGAATGCTGCAAAAGATGATGTAATGACCTGTGTTAAGAAGAATGCTGCATGTAACGATTTGTGCCCTCAGGTGAATGCTGCATGTAGTGAAAATGATACCAAATGTCTTGTGTTGGGCTAAAAAGTGTATCTGGTAAATGACCCCATGACCTCACTGTCATGAGGTAATGATATGTGCCTTTTACCTTGCCTAAGCTGGCCCAGGAAGGGTATAAAAGACCAGCTCAGAGAGAGCTGGATAGATTCGACAAGCAGCTGGGGCGGACAACAAGAAGAGACAGAGCAGATTTGGGGAGGTCGTCCTCCGTCCTCTGGATGGGGGACGGAGGACGACAGATCAGTTTTTTTGAGAGAGGATTCGGAGAGAGATTTCACAGAAGTTTTGTTGGCGATTCTCAGAAGAATCGAGTTGGTGTAAATCAACTCTTTATTAATCATTAGAACTAATTTCTCCTTGGGGGAAGCGTTTGTTTTTATATTTACTCATTTGTGTATTTTTTGATTTTGTAATAAACTTTTTTGAAAAAGAAACATAATCCTGATTCTTTCAGGTTTTCTCTAAAGCTTCACGAGTGGGAGCCCTGACCATTAATTGCACAGAGGTAAGCACATTAATTATGGGTTCTTGAATTATCAGGACTTACTTTACGGTTTGTGACGAATTAATATAAAGAAACCTTAAGATAAGAGGAGCTTGACTCCTCCCTCACCCGCGAGTGACGAGTTGTCTTAAGGACGATAAAACCAGAACATTAGTGGTTAATTTTGGCTCTGATTCACAAGTTGAAAAAGTCTCTATCAGCTGGAAGGTTGGATTAAATAAATAAATTGATAAATTTATGTTAGACCGGCCAACTAACAAAAATCATTTTATAGTTACCAACCACCCACATAAGTTGATAGGGGCGCAATTAATCCAAATAACCCAAAGAATTGTCATTCGGGCCGGCCTCCCGGTGGGCTTCGTCCCCAGTATCTAACCCAAAGATAACGAGATTGCTTAAAAAGAAGTGAGCTACTACAGAAGGAAAAGTCTTGCATATTATTTCACCTTGAAAATAAAAGATATGATTCTAACTTAGGACGGCCAAACCAGGGTCTAATACGATAAAACTCACCGACATCCCCATCGAACCCTGATGGATGCACAGTCTCATAAGTTCTAACGGAACTAGGTTTTAACGGAACCGGCAAATGGGACGTGCACGCGACAAGGTGGGGCCTTTGACTCCTCTCTTCTCCTGGGACTTCTTGTGATGATATAGATCTTCGTCCCCCCTCCACCTGCCACACCTGGTGTAAGGTGTTGTGCCTTGGTCTGCCTGAATGTTCGTGGCTCCCGGGTCAGGGGGTTTAAGATTTTTGGCGTCTGCCTGATCAATCCCGGTGGCTGTCTGGTGGGATCTGGGTCCCTGGGCTCTGCTGGGTACCCGGCGGGGGTGGTCGCCCCTGGGTCCCGGGTCCCTGGGTCCCGGGCTCGGCCGGCTAGGGGGTGGTAGGCTGCGGGTGGGCCTGTGGGCTTGCCGCAGATATCTCCCGGGACTCTGCCGGCCGCTGGTTGTGCCCCCCCGGGGCGATCCCCTGTGCCTCTCAAGGGGGCGGGGGCCTTTCTGGTTGCAGTCCCCTTGGGGTTCCTGTGTTCTGGGGCAGCGCCTGGATCTCTGGGACTTGGAGCTCCCCCCCATCTCCTACACATCTTTTGGGGGCGGATCTGTGGTCCCTCACACTCTCTATTGGACGCTCCTATAGAGAAACCTTACATAAACAAGCGCGTGTACACACACAGGTGCTCACATGGTGTTCTCAAAAGTATGGGCTTGGGCACGTTCAACACATGTCTTAAGGCTGTCGTTGCCACTAAATGAACTAGGATTCATTATCGTGTGATTGTTCAGTTAAACAATGTTGATTTTATATTTTATCATCAGGCTGACGCGGTGATAGCTTGCTCCTGATGTATTGTTGTGTGTCCCTTTTTTTCTATTCTTTCTCTTTCTGCAGGTCTAGAAGCAGACTCTTGTTCACTATTGTTTATTTTTGTGGGACACCCCCCCCCACCCCCCTTTTGTCTTTTCCTTTCTCTTTCACCTCACTCCGTGTCTGGTCAGAATTGCAAAAGCATTCAAAAACAATAACAATAAAGTTTTAAGTATCAGGCGTGACATTAAAAGCAGACGCTTTGATGCTCCACCTGAGAGTAAATCTGTAAGGCTTGTCACCAGCATTCAGACATCAATTCTGTTTGCTTCACAGCCAGACAGGACACGGAAAAAAAAAGAACAAAAAAAAATATTGTAGGTTGTGTCAAAGCCAGGGTAAGTTGACCTGGCTGTGGATTTGACCTGTGGGTCTCGAAATCAGGCCATTTCATGACCTTACATGTGTGAGTGCATGTGTCTGCATGTCTGTGTGTGTGTGTGTGTGTGTGTGTGTGTGTGTGTGTGCGTGCGTGTGTATGCGGTGCAGGTGGATGAGGAGGCGGTAATTAACAGTGGCACCTCCTGAGCCAGGTCTAATCAGTGCTCTTTTCTCCTAACACGCTATATTTATCTCCCCTCGCTGCCCTTCTATCATAGTTATTATCATTCATATCTGTCTGTATTTTCCTCCACTGCTGTCTCTTTCAGGGGCACAAATCCCATTTCATTTTCGGAGAACAGTAAACACTAAACTTTCAAATACTAATTTTTTGTGGAGACATGCATGCATCTCCTGCCTTTTTGCAATTTAGACCTCCAGCATGAGCAATTTTTCTAAGAAACCAGCCAATCAGTGGCAAGATGTCCGAATATCAGGAAATTATACAGAGTAACCCATACTGCACACTGGAAGCATCAGCGGTTCAGAACAGCAGCGGAAAGGTTTACTCGAGACAATCACAGCACTCCAGTGCACACCTGGAGACTCTCAGCAGTTAAGCGGCTTCTCTGCTGTGCTCCTCGCTCGACTCGCAATATCAGAAAACCCCTTCAGACTTCAAAGGTCACAGTTTGTTTACGCATTCCGCCATTAAACCAAAAATAAGGAAATCACGTTATCCCTGTTTGATGTCATAAATGATGCTGTTTGTCTCCACTGCCAGGATTAAAGACATGAAAACACACCACTGTACTTCTGGAAAGATGCTGCGAGTAAATCAGCCATTAGTTCACACATAAGCTTCATATATACTGTTACGTCTATGGGACTAGATTTGGGCCAATAATTTCAAGAAAAACTCTTAGAAGGTCAAACAAAAATTAAGAATGTGCGAGAAAAAAAAATTAATTGCAAAAAAAAAAAATCGTTTCAAAAGTGAAACTTACTATACGAATCAACTTATTAAAATGATTAATAAAAGTATTTGTATTTATTATGTTTGACTCCACGTATTTTTCTTTTCATTTTCCTTTGTTTCATTCTCACTGCTCAGATTTTTGCTCTCGCTACCAGATTTGCAGTTTCACTTCTCGGCTTTCTCCTTTGCGCTGCGTGAGGTTTTGATTGCAATTCTGGCCCAACCCTCTCGGGTGGGTGGGACATAAGAGAAGTGCTCTCCCATTGGACAGTGTGATCCTGAATGACAGTTTGTGACCCGGAACCAGAAGTGACGCTGTCCCGCGATTTTACTTGTTCCTCACGGGTCTTAGCGCCACCCACGTTCATATTTCCCCTGTGTACTGTGGATCAAAGTGAGTATTGATCGTTTATTTGATATTTTCTTGGAAACCCTGAGTTAAAACCCTTAAGTAAAGCCAAATCAGGCATTAACCAGACGTTAGATCGCTAGCTACCTAGCCAAAGTGCTAGCCAGTACCCGAATGCTTTAGCAGGGCTTTGGTTGGTCACCTGCCAGTCTAAGCGAGGAACGGTATCATAACTAAACCAGCGCATATCACCCACCCCCACCCCTGCGTGTGCAGCCTACATTAATAATCTTGTTGATTAGCCATAGAAATCTGTGCAAAGTCAGAGAGTTTGTAGCTACTGGAGCTAACCTGTGTTTTAACTCTGCCAACAGAGGGTGTTATATGTGTTAGCAGGACTCTGCTGACATGCAATCACAGGTAAGAGTTAATTTTTATTTTTTTATCAGAATCTAAATCAAACTTTCTGAACTGTGGCAGGTGTGGTGGTGAATGGATTTTCAAGTTGCATAATTTTGTGTCAAACTGCAGATTTTTAATGGAATAACTCAGACAAAATCAACATAAGATATTATGGGAAGACACTTAAACTACATTTACAACTTTTTAGCTTATTTGTTTAGCAAAATCGCACGCCAGCTCATTTATTGACTTTGCTGAAACTTGATAGTTGACCATTAATTTGTGTTGTGTGTTGAATATGGAAACATCTGAAACATATTGGGAATTGTTTTCCCAGGATCATTAAGCAGTGTATTAGTGTTTATTTTGTTTACTTTGTCATGTTTGTGCCTGCAGGAGCAAGTGCGAGAGGAACTCCTCCAGAGGATTCGGACAAGATTTAGCTTGGTTCTCAGAAACGAATCTCTCGATTTGGATTACCTTTTGGATGTTACTCAGCAAGAGTATTCTTTGGCGTCAATGGCATCTCATCATCTCAATATCCCAACAGAACTTTTGAACGGTCTCTGGGACTTGATCAACATTCTCAGCTTGCCTGTTCAATCATTGGGAGGAGACTCAACTAATGCATTGGACATTGTTTCTGTTGCTGTGGGAAATCTGGGACGCCCTCGTCTTGAAATACAGTCTGATGATCTTAAACATCTACTTTCCACTGCACTTCCTTTAGAACATTTGGCCCAATTGTATGGTGTTTCAAGAAGAACACTTAACAGGCGGATGAAAGAGCATGGCCTGTCTGTTCGTGGGTGCTATTCCAAAATATCTGACGATGAACTTGATGTTCTTGTGAGGTCCATAAAAAGTAGAATGCCCCATGCTGGGTTTAGGCTGATGAAAGGTGAGCTGTTAGCCAGAGGACACCGGGTGCAGTGGCATAGGGTTCAGGCTGTGATGCACCGGGTAGATGGAGCTGGAATTTTGGCTAGAATGATACAACTTGGATTTGTAGCTCGTAGAAGTTACTGTGTTCCTGCGCCATTGTCCTTGGTTCACATTGATACCAACCACAAATTAATCAGGTGAGTGTTTCATTGTCTATTTTCTTCAGGACTTTTCTCTCTTAACATAGAAAAAAAAAACAATAGATTCTTGATCCAAGTGATTCAGCATTTTCAAACCTAACAACAAGACAGATTTAATTTTTATTTGTCCTGTGTTTGCAGATATAACATTGTGATATTTGGTGGGATTGACGGCTTCTCAAGAAAAGTATGAGTTCTGTTGAATGATAATTTAAACAGCTATTGAATTAAAATAAACTATTCTGCCTCTACCATCCTTTTTACAGATCATGTACCTCAATGCTGCCGCAGACAACAAAGCCTCAACTGCTTTTTCTTTCTTCTTGGATGGTGTTGGAAAACATGGATGGCCCTCGAGGTACAATGCATATTGTCATATTACTGTTAAATGTTCTATATTCTTTCAGTGTACTGTAGACTGTTCCACATATCGACTTTCGTCATATGTAGTCAAATGATAACACAATACATAAAAAAACAAATACTTTCAGAGTTCGAGGCGATCAGGGGGTGGAAAATGTGGACATTGCCCGATGCATGTTTTCTGTTCGAGGCTTTGGGCGTGGCTGCTTCATTGCTGGCAAAAGTGTCCACAATCAAAGGTAAAGGACAATGAATTGAGTGAGCAGAAAGTGAAATAACACTACTTAAACCACTGTAGGGAGAATATGTATTTGTTTTTTATTCGATTTATTTCCTCAAATCTTTGTTTATTCATATTTCCAGGATCGAGAGGCTGTGGCGTGATGTGTGGTCAGCTGTCACCTGCAAATACTACAATGTACTGCACACAATGGAAGAAGGGCAACTGATTGATCTATCAGACGAGATACACCTTTTTTGTGTCCAATATGTGTTTCTGCCACGGCTGAAATCCGACTTACAGTGCTTCCTGCACAGCTGGAACTTCCACCCTATCAAAACTGAAGGCAACCTTTCTCCAGAGCAGCTGTGGCACATTGGGATGCTCCAAACGCCTGTTGAGGAGCCAAATGTAGAGGTGCACTTCACTTTCTTTATGAAGCACTGTTGTTTTCATCGTTAGCATAATTCTAATAACATTTAGTCCATCAAAAAAACACAGATAAGCCACTGTTGGCTTAAAATAATTATGGATAAAAAGGGGAGTAGGAAAAATGAAACCTGCAGTTTTGGGTTGTCAATATAAGGCTTGGATGTTTATCAAAGCCAACTTCTGTCTTTCAGGCAGTGGAGCATCTTTTCCAGGATTACAGCTTTTATGCTGACCTAGAGGATGGAGGGGTTGTGGTGTCAGAGATCCCTTCTCCTCTCTCAGAAGAGAACCTTGCTGTCCTTCAGGGATTAGTAAATCCAACCACATCTCCTCTGAGTGACCAAGAGCTTTATGTCCAGACACTTCAACTGGTGCAAATTCTGCATTCAGTAAATAGATAATAAGTCCTTCATAATGTTTGATTCCACTAAAATGCTGTTAGAATATTGGATTAATTGTTGTTGGCTTGTATTTTGTGTTTTTAATTAACTGAGCTGTTCAAACATAATGACTGCGCATTAAATGTGAAAATACCATTGAAAAATGTAAACCTTTATTTCTTATTTCAACTTTGAAACTGCAACATTGTAAACATAACGAAGGTATTCTTTTCACAGTTAATCTAAAATAAAATGTTTCAGTGGATGGGTTTACATTAACGGATGAGAAAACAGACCTACATAAGTAGAGTAACAACAGTAGTAATGGAATCTTATGTTAGATCAAGTGGAAGCCTGCACCGCTCTTGACTGCCGTTTCCATTTTTTCCTTAAAGTCATTCTTATTGACGAAATGAACACTTGGAAATGTTATTGTTTGTGTGCACGCACTAACAACTGGGTAGCAGGTGGTGTGCTGTGGCATTCGCTCCATGCATGTGTGGTCAAAATTGACATGTATCTTAAAAGTTTCTCTCTCTGAGAGTAGCAAATGCCGGTGCGCCTGGCCAGTTAACCACTGCATCACGTCTGGAACTGACAGTCCATCTTCTGCAGAACCATCTGGGGAAACATTAAAATGAAGAAATTAACTCCTGAACAGCAAGATCTTCACATTTACTATTCAAATTCTGTGTTATTTTACATAAATTGAAATGAGTAACAAGAAAAGCTTCGAAATATATTGGTAGTTTATTTACGAAATCCCATGCAAACTCTGCAATAAAACATACATAGGAGAAACCGGACGCTGACTCAACACACGAACAATAGAACACAGAAAGGAGTGCGAGAAAGAGGCAAGTCGAAAACACACAAGAGCAGCAAAACATGAAGCAGAAAGTACAATAAAGAAGTCAGCCGTAACAGATCACTGCACAAGAGAAAACCATATAATGGACTGGGACAACACAAGGATCAAACACTGAACAACAAAAATACAAAAGATGGATAAAAGAAGCAATTGAGATAAGGAGACGTGGATGTGGGACCATGAACAGAGACGATGGATTTACTCGGATCGTGCATGGGACTGCATCATCGGAGAGGGGAGAGCGGGCATCATCAGGCTGACGCCACCATCAGCGTCAGCCTGATGATGTTTGCAGCCGCAAACGAAATGTTGCAGGTAAATAAACCTTTTCTGTGTTTTAAAAAGAACTGAAAGATGGAATTTGAAACTAAACACAGCAAGAACACACCAAAGACGTGAACTAAAAAGGTTTGGAAAATTATTACTGTCAACTATCAAAGAAGAGGAAAAAAAATTTAAATGTCTAATTATGTCTTATGGACAATAATTTGTTATAAGAAATTAATACTGTTGTTAACTAAAAGTAGACCAAATCACCTTATGTATGAAATGCGATACAAAAAATACATCATGAAAAACATGATCTAGGAAACAAACATTTGTGCATTTTCTTAGAAAGTCTAATAAACATCTCAGTTCCCAAAAATTAGAATTTTCTGTATTTTTGGGATGGGTTGGGTCTTACAGGACGAAAGCTTATTACTACTTAAAATTAATCTATAACTTGCCTTCAAGCTCCTGCAGGAAGTCTTGGAAATTATTAAGGATTTGTATCTCTGTTGCATGACTTTGTGTTCCTTTTTCACTCATCTTTGGGCACAGATGTGACACAATGTAAAACGAGTCAACCTAAAGAAAAGCAAAAAATGTTAAATTTCTTTGACAAAGATTATATTTTGAGACTTTTACCAAACAATTCTCAGTTAACATATATCTACTATTGAACTGTTTATATATATCAAGATTCCTATCCACAAAACAATGATGAACAAGTTCTGAAAGTAAAAGTGAAATCTTCACAATTTCTATGTGACTTAATGAAGAGAGAACAGAGTGTGTTTAGTAGGAGGCTTCCATTGCAAGACAGAAAAGTAACACTAATCAATTCTGCGAACAGCCATCATCCTCCACAAAATTTTATTATGTTACATGCGCTTCCCCTTTTCAGCCACAAGATGGCCGCAGCAGTAACATCCTCACCTGGCTCCATCCTCCAGTTGCCCAGCTGTGTAAGGTCTAGCTGTGGATGTAGCCCCGGCCAAACGCCCCCCGTCCAAACACGCCCCTATGTACAAAACACGCGTGCATGTACGAAGACGAGAACTCGCATGCGTGTTGCAAGAGATGGAAATGACGGTTCAGGTAAAGATAGATTTATATTTTTACAACTTGCGAAGATTTTGTACTAGAAATTTGAACGTTTAAGACATAGTTTGATAGATAGCGCAATCGTAATTTTTTTCTGAAACACTTTTATATAAAATTAAGCATTATTGGCAGTGGGGGAAGACGTCATGGACGCAAATTTTTTAATATAATTTTTAATTTTATTGCATTTAAAATAAACACTTGCACATACATAACTCACCTGCTAACTTCAGTAAGCATAAGTATGTTGTGCCTATTGTCCGGCAACTGATTATTTGTTGGTGGTATCTGTGTTTTATAATCTCACTGGGGATGGCCATAAAGTGTGTATGCAAGAAACAAAAATAATCTCACTGGGGATGGCCAAAAAAATCCATACATTCATATTTAAACCTGGAGTCCTGTCTGTTTAATTACATTATTACTATTTCTTGATTTATTTTCTTTCAACTGTGTTGTTCGCTGGGAGGGCCGCCGTTATTGAGCTCGGGGATAGCTCAACAGGGGGGCGTGTTTTGTCAGGGGGTGGGGGGTGTTTGGCCAGGGCTACATCCGCAGCTAGGTATTATTGAGCTGTGATTCCAATCACACCACTGCTGGTAAAAGGCTGTCACTGACACAGATTCGGGGAGAAGGTTCAGGATAGATTGGACACAGAGGTGTTCAGTCTGTTCTCTTCTCCTCGCGTGCTTAGCACTTGTTAGCTTCGTATATAGACTCATCTTCAGAGATTACCTCGTACCGTAAATCCTCTAATATTGGCCTGTATTCAATTAACTGCCGGGTATCATATTTTGGCCGGTGTCGGCGGAGGTGAATAATGGCCGGTATTTTATTGTGGCCGGGTGGAATGTGGTAATAAGCAAGTATGGGGGGCGGTTGTGTCATCCGTCTCACTTTTGATTTGCCAGTGATAGACGGCGAGGGTAACTTTAACCGTGCGGAGACGAAGAGGAGGCGAAAATTTGATATCAAAGTCAAAGAGAACGTGCTGATTATGCTGCAGAACACTGGGGAGCAGTAGCAGGGATTGTATGAACTATTCGACTTCACTATAGTGACTTTTTATGCCCGTCATCGACTAGACGCTGTCACGTGATAATGACCGGCAAGATGCAGCCCTCGGAAAAGACAGCAGCCTGCTATCAGCAGGTGACAAGCTCCTGCGCTCGGGGGGGGGGGCAATGCGAAATATAATGTACTGGAGAATATAAATGGGCATGCATTTCTAACTCACTTTTAAGGGTTGGGACCATAGACTGTATATAGAAGACAGACTAACACACACTGCCACCTGTAGAGGTTTCTGAAGAGCTGAAGCCCAGTGGGTGACTCCCATTATCACCATTTTGGCTATATCACGCGTCTTTTCTCTCACAGAAAATACATAAATGGAGCCGAGAGTGAGGCTGTGAGGCAGAAGATTGACACCCAACAAAGTTTTAGCTTATGTAGCTACAAGCTAACTAAAGAGAACCGAGGTTGGCGGGCACTTCTAACAAGAAAACAGTAACTGGGAGACTCGGCTACTCTCTGTAACATTGTCGATATGGGGCAAAGGCTGAGGTCTTCCCTGGAAGAAGCAGGAGGGAAACTGTTAACACTGATGACTCTTCTGCTACCTGTAAATCAAATAATTACTCCTAATTTTAAGCTTTAATTACATTAAAATGGATGACTTACAAAAAAATTCACCTCCCTCATGCCTAATAATCCTAAAATGTTATTTTTTACCAGGCTGTAAACATGTTTATTTATGATATGAAGTTGGCATTTTTAACATTGGATCAGGGGAGGACTGCAGTTTTTGTCACTTCAGTGTAAACTGTACATTTTGCAGCTGTAATTTGCACCTTGGTTTGGTTGGAACACATCTACACATAAAGTCATTCACCTGTCCAAGTGACTTCCAACGTCGCCACAGACACTAGCATGTATCTCCAAATCCCTGGTTGGGAAAACCACTTGGCACAAAGGACATGTTCCTTCTTTTGGCTAAAACTGAGAAATTCGATTACAGAATATTAGAAGACAGCCTGAAAGATTATATATATATATATATATATATATTTATAAAATGACTTACTTTTTCATAATGACAGGGTATCTCAACAACCTAAAGTAGACCAACAAAGTTTATTATTTATAAGGTTGCTTGACATCTAAAATCCCTAAAAGTAATTACACATATAATTTGCATTTACTTACCTCTGGTTCCGAATCTAGTTCTGAATCAGAAATTGTGTCTGGGGCACTGCATTGTTTTACATGTAGGGCAAGAAGCTGCAAAGGCATGATTTTAAGGCAAGTCTTGCATTCAGCCTTTGGCATGAGGCCAAATTCTTGTGCATCGTGAGGTAGAGGTGTCAGATCAAATTCTTCCTGTAAAGGAACAATGTACAGCATGGTTTTCCCCCCTGCAGATGCACTTCTTATTGTACTTCCAGTGTATCCCTCTGATTCTGGAGGAACAACAGATAAATGGCGCCGTCCATTTCCTCCTGCCAAAATTTAGAAAAAGTCAGAGGAGCTCAGCAGTGAGTAACTACACCAGCTCAATCACAAGATACAGATGAGTTATTTGTAATACCAGCTGCTTTGTACAAAAGCCATCCACCACTGATTGTTTTCATCTTTGGATATGTACTCTGAAACAAGCTGGAGACCTAAAATACAAGACAAGCACAAATTTATGTTTTTCTTAATTTACAACTAATACATATTGCTGCCTGTTGATAGTGATTGTCAACACAAATAAAATTACATTTTTATGAAAATAAGTACCTCTGCATGAGTAAAGTCTTTTGGCATTGAAAGAGTTCTTTTTCCCAGACCTGCCTGCATGTGCTGCAAGTCTTGAACAGGTGAAGGAGTTGTGTCACAATTTTTGCACAGAAGAAAAACTGTAAAGTTGAATGAGCTCCAGTGTTTGGCAATCTTTGTTGGCCTGTACATGCATGGTGAATTTCGCTTTGTCCCCCGCCTAAACAGTCCAGGAAAAGACCTGTAATTGACAGGATTTGTAAATAATAAACAGTCACTTTGACTGATGTAAACATAAGTAAAAAAAAGTATACATATATATATATATATATATATATATATATATATATATATATATATATATATATATATATATATAAAGTTGATTCAAATAAAGCACTGCTCATAACATGGTAGAAGGATATTTATTTTTAAACATGATTAAACTTAGACCTGGCCATTTCTTCATCCATGCTCTGCGGCTGCCTTGAGTTCTGTCCCTGACTGTTATCTGTTCTGCTGTTGCCCAATGACTGGTTCAAAACTGACAGAATATTCTGGACAGCCTCTGTGGCCGCCTCAGCAACTTGGGGAGATCTTTGCTGTTGAGTGAAGTTGTAATGGTTAAGTACTGCATCTTATACATACGTAGGTAATAGCCCCAATACATATAGCCTCTAATGTTGGACTTTCTGTGTTCAGAAACATTATAAAAAGCTCAATTCAAACAATTATTTCTCAAATTTGTATGCTGTTGGCAAGACAAATCTTTGGCCAAGAGGAGAGACTGATATTTACCTGACTAATACTATCACCTAGGATTAACTGTGTTATATAGCCCAACATAAGAAAACTTCAGTTCAATTTGAACATACGCTTCAGTATACATTTAACATATACCTGAGTCCTTCTGCCTTGTTTATTTGGTTCTTTATCGGAAGCCATGCTGTTGCATTACTCTAAAGTGAAAAAAAATATGACTTCAGTTAAAACACAGGTTAGCTCCAGTAGCTACAAACTCTCTGACTTTGCACAGATTTCTATGGCTAATCAACAAGATTATTAATGTAGGCTGCACACGCAGGGGTGGGGGTGGGTGATATGCGCTGGTTTAGTTATGATACCGTTCCTCGCTTAGACTGGCAGGTGACCAACCAAAGCCCTGCTAAAGCATTCGGGTACTGGCTAGCACTTTGGCTAGGTAGCTAGCGATCTAACGTCTGGTTAATGCCTGACTTGGCTTTACTTAAGGGTTTTAACTCAGGGTTTCCAAGAAGATATCAAATAAACGATCAATACTCACTTTGATCCACAGTACACAGGGGAAATATGAACGTGGGTGGCGCTAAGACCCGTGAGGAACAAGTAAAATCGCGGGACAGCGTCACTTCTGGTTCCGGGTCACAAACTGTCATTCAGGATCACACTGTCCAATGGGAGAGCACTTCTCTTATGTCCCACCCACCCGAGAGGGTTGGGCCAGAATTGCAATCAAAACCTCACGCAGCGCAAAGGAGAAAGCCGAGAAGTGAAACTGCAAATCTGGTAGCGAGAGCAAAAATCTGAGCAGTGAGAATGAAACAAAGGAAAATGAAAAGAAAAATACGTGGAGTCAAACATAATAAATACAAATACTTTTATTACTCATTTTAATAAGTTGATTCGTATAGTAAGTTTCACTTTTGAAACGATTTTTTTTTTTTGCAATTAATTTTTTTTTCTCGCACATTCTTAATTTTTGTTTGACCTTCTAAGAGTTTTTCTTGTAATTATTGGCCCAAATCTAGTCCCATATTACGTCCCCGACATGAGATGGTAAAAATGTGAAGGATGGGGATAACATAAAAACTGGCGGCAGAGTTTAAAATGGGTTTATTTGTACAAAAAGGTATTAAAAACACAAGCAAACAGATGGCGAGCATTATTAAGATAATGCTAAACTAAAAATACTCTCAAAAAGGTTAACATTAAAAGAGCAGTTACCAACATTAAAAACACCTGGTTAAAACTTATTAAAAGTTTTACCAAAACAGAAGGTGTTTCTAAATCCACAAAGTTGATAAAAGTTCTAAAACAATTCATTGACATAAAACACCTGGTTAAAACTTATGTTAAAAGTTTTACCGGAACAGAAGGTGTTTTAAAACCAAAGTCAATAAAATTGTATCACAGAGTTAACCTTTAAAACGATCCCTCTGGATCACTCAGAGTTAAAACTATAAAAGTTAAAACTCTTCTACTTGAAGGGGTTGAAAGCAAAATGAGGCCTGGAGGACCAGAGGACAGCAGAACCCCTGCACTGCTGCCTCTCAGACTGCTGAAGGCACAGCCTTTTTATCCTAGGTGTGGCTCATCAGGAGGATTCAGCTCAGCTGTGCTCCTCAGCAGCTTGGAAGAGAGGAGGAGGAGGGGCAGTGTCCGGCTGATCACTAGACCTGGGTGATCCTGGCTCCTGCTTTTCACTCCCCAGGCTGGCAGCCATGACATATACAAAATTGCTTTGATGCAATACTTTTATTTTGAAAACTACCAGGGATTTGTATACTGAAACTGTGGCTGATTTCCTGTCTAGCCCTGTGTTTACTATGGAAATTGACGCATCGGAGAAGCAGCTGCTGGAAAAAATAGAGCCCTGGTTTGTAACCATAGGCGGAGATCCCAGGGGGGATGGGGGGGACGCGTCCCCCCTCACACAAAGTTGTTCCCCCCCACAAAAGTTATTGTAAACACATAAATGCTATCAGTAACCCTGTATTGTCTTCTAAAACCACAATGTAAAAGTTAGTCTGCAAATACAAAACAATGTGTTTTTAATTGCTGTGAAATTATAGTCCACCCACCCCCCACCCACCCCCATTTCCTCAAGTTTGTATGGTCGGCCCACACATGCTGTTTCCAACGGGCGGGGCTGCCGGCTCTGCCCCGCTCACAGCTTCACAGCAGCCCGCAGGCTCACAGGAGGCGGGAATCAAAAAGCCAGCGGTTTCCAGCAGTAAGTCATTTATCACACGCTTGTTCTACAAACTTAAATATTTATGTCAAATGTGGTCATAAATGTCAAACATAGACACGATTATCTTTAGATTTTGATCACCGGTCGGAGATCCCTTTATGACAGACCACCACCACCACAGTAAAAAAAAAAAGTTGTCACTTCATGTTCTCTGGTCATTCCAGGATTATTCCGCTATTATTATTCCATTCACTAAGGTGATCAAAAGTTCCTTTTTCCGGACACGTATGCTTTCACAGTCTGCTTGGGGAGAAATTATGACACGTCTCTAAATAACAACCCATAGAACCGCTGATTTGATCTCATTTCGGAGAAAAATAGAACAGATTAGATGCACCTAATAAATAAAATTACTAACAAACTCAGGAATCTTTCTTTGCTTCACTGTTCTGGTGCTGAAAATATCACTAATGCGGATCAAAGGAGATACACAGATGAATGCACCTCTTATTTATTATTTGGAGACTACATTTACTGCAGCTGGCAGAGGCAGAGATTTTTTCTATTGATACAAGGAATTTACAGAATCATTTAAAATTTTAATAGGGGAAAACTGCAGGAGGGAGCAGCAAAAACAAGAAACTTTATGAGTCTGATGAAACCCGCTGGTTTTCCATCAGGCAGTCACGGGGCAGCTCCAACGATCCAGTGGCTGTGCTGGGTCAATGTTATTGAGCTCAGTCCGGTTCGGCCGTAAACAAGCCGAGGCGACGTCGTGCTCTGCTTAAGAAGAAGTGTTATTTTCCCGCTTCAGAAGAAGCGTCCAACGTGTTTTTACGCTTTCTCCGAGACATGTCACGTCGCTAAGTTGTTAGCGCCGCGCACTAAAATGTCAATAGTGTAGCGTAGCCTGCTGGAGGTTTTAAGGGTTCAGATGAAAACACCCAACCTCTCAGGCTGCTCACACATCGATCTTAAGTTGTCGCTGTTGCGCTCACGCTGTAATACAGTATTAGATGCGGTTAAAGTCAGACATGAAAAAATAAATGAATTTTACATGAATAAGTGATGCTTAGCCTGGTGGGGGGAGGAAACCTGGCAAGATCGTCAACACTCGTTTATCTTAATGCTACTGAAACATGTAAACCAAAAGCATTATATCCACTGCTACCTTTCTAATTTTAAACTCAGTAACTTATGCTGTAACTTCACCTTGCTCTGCCTGCTCCTCCTTGCTGCCTGCCGGCTGTGATCACAAGCGACAACATAGTAGCTCCCGCTGCTTCTTCGGGAAACAGCGCAAAAAAAATAAAATAAATAAAATTGGGATCTTGTAGGCGTGGCGGTGGGATTTCAGCCGTGGCGGCCCGCCACGGCTATGCCTATGTAAGGGAAACCCTGAGTGTTGTATGTAGAGAGCTTTTTTTTTATGTCCCCCCAAAAAATTACTCTGAAGTTTTACTGTTTATTGTCCCCCCCAAAATTAAAATGGGATTTCCGCCCTTGTTTGTAACACTCCATAGACTATTATGGATTCAAGCAGTAATGTTCTGTGCTGCTGATTCTTCCTATGGTAGGGTTAGGCTCCTAACCCTGCCCTTTCTGCTCCCTGTCATGGTCTGTGCTGAGCTAACCTCCATCTCCTGAGTTTTTCTGTTTGCAGATGGGCGTGTCCCGGAGATTAACTGCTGCGGATCTCCTCATCAGTGATCAGGAGATTTAAGGAGCGGCGTGACAATTCAACAGCGCCGGATGATTGCTCTTACTGGGTAGTATCTCGCCAGCTCTAGACCAGTTTCTAGCTTGTTACCTCCTGATCTGCCTGCTAAGGTTTGTACTCACCTGTCCTGTTCCCCCGACCTCCTCCCAGGTACCCTCGTTCGTCTGACTGCTCACCACAAGGAAAAAAGGAACTTCTGGATCTCTCTGTCTGCCAGCCATGCCGCTTCCCCTGACCGCCTGCTCTCCAACTCTCACCTGCCCGCTCAACTCTTAGACTCCTGGTGCTCAGCTCCCAGCTCTCGCCTCCACCCGCGAGACCCGTTGGGGTCTAGGGTGGTGGGGTGCTTTGCTCAGCGTTGAGCGGGTGTGCCTGCTCATCATCACTCCAGCAGAAAGAAGCGAACTCTGGGAACCAGTGATGGTTGTACCCTTTGTGCAGCAGTACCGGGACAAGAGTGAATGGGGTGTGTATGGGGAGCGTGAGTGGGTGTCTAGTGTTCATTTTTGTAAGTCTTCAGTTGTATGTGTATGTGTGAGCATGAGGGAGGGATTGTGTGACTGTGTCTGTGTATGGCTGTATTTGTCAGGTGGGGTCTTGGACTCCTCCCCTCTCCTGGGACTTCTTGTGCTATTACACATATCCGCCTACCCTTCCCCTACCACATTTGACGTGGAGTGTGGTGCCTTGTTCTGCCTGAGTGTTTGCGGCTCCTGGATCAGGGGGTTTAAGATTTTTTGAGTCTGCCTGATAATTCCTGGTGGCTGCCTGGCTGTATCTGAGTCACCGGGCTCTGTTGGGACCCCGGTGGGGCTGGTCACCCCTGGGTCCCGGGTCGCTGGGTTCCAGGTTCGGCCGGCTTAGGGGTGGGAGGCTGCAGGCGGTCCTGTGGGTTTACTGCTGATATCTCTCGGGACTCTTTTGGCTGCTCGTTGTGACCCCCTGGGCCAATCCTCTGCACCTCTCAAGAGCGGGTTGGGGCTTTTCTGGTTACAGTCTCCATGGGGTCTCTGCACTCTGGGGCAGCTCCTGGATCTCTGGGACTTGGAGCTCCCTCCATCTCCTACACATCTTTGGGAGGCAGATCTGTGGCCCCTCACACTCTACATTGGACACTCCTATAGATAAACCTTACATATACAAGCACAGGTGCTCACATGGTGCTCTCATAAGTATGGACTTGGGCATTTTCAACACGTCTTAAGGCTCTGGTTGGCACTAAATGCACTGTGATTTTATTATATTGTAATTGTTCAGTAAAACAATGTTGTTTTTATATTTTCTCATCAGACTGACACAGTGATAGCTTGCTCTTCTTGTATCGTTTTGTCCCTTTTTTTGTGTTTTGTTTGTTTTTCTCTTTCTGCAGGTCTAGAAGCAGACTCTTGTTCATCATTGCCTAATTATTTTTGTTACAGGCTTGTCTTGAAGACAGAAATAAATTGGATGACTCGAAACTTTCTGCTTTTAAATCAAGACAAGACTGAAGTTCTCATCTTGGACCTGAAATTCAGAAAAGGAAACTGCTTTGTCCATCACCTGACCTGAACGGCATTAAATTAGTCTCCGAAAACAAAGTAAGGAACATTGGTGTTATTTTTGACCAGGACATGTCATTCAAATCCCACGTTAAACAGGTTTGATGGATGTCCTTTTTCCACCTCCGGAATATTGCAAAGATTAGAAGCACCCTTTCCAGGAGTGATGCTGAAAAACTAGTTCATGCATTTATTACATCAAGACTGGATTACTGTAATTCATTTCTCTCAGGAAGTCCACAGAATGTAGTTAAATGTCTTCAGCTTGTCCAAAATGCTGCAGCTAGAGTTCCGATGAGAATTAAAAAGAGAGAACATATATCTCCTGTCCTAGCTTCCCTACATTGGCTGCCTGTTAAATTCAGAATAGATTTAAGATCCTCCTCACATATAAAGCTCTTAATAATCAAGCTCCCTCATGCATCAGTGACCTGACTGTTCCATATGTTCCTAGCTGAGCACTTTGCTCTCAGACTGCAGGTTTACTGGTGGTTCCCAGAATATCTAAAAATAGGATGAGAGGCAGATCTTTTAGTTATCAGGCTCCTCTCTTGTGGAACAAAATCCCAGCTTTAGTCCATGAGGCAGACACCTTGTTTACTTTTAAGACAAGGCTTAAAACATTTTTTTTGATAGGGCCTATGGTTAAAATCTGATGTTAGCCAATATCTGGACAAGTGGGGGAGTAGAGGGAGGTGGAGTGTACAGTCGGTAAAGACAGCTCTCCCTTGCCCTGCCTTCAACATGCCTCTATCTAAACGGCTAGGTTAGTCATCTTTGTAGTTATCCTGCTATAGGCTTAGACTGCTGGAAGACACACTGACCACTTTCCACACTCTAATACTTTCTTCGACAATTTGCTCTTTAACTATATTATTTCCTGGCCTTTAACTTTATTTTGAGTGTTTTTCTCCCCAGAAGAAGCTAAAATAATGTTTTGCTGAGCTGTGGTGTCTTAATGTATGGGCGTATAGATGGTGTGTGTGTGTGTGTGTGTGTGTGTGTGTGTGTGTGTGTGTGTGTGTGTGTGTGAGTGCGTGCGTGCGTGTGTGTGTGTGTGTGTGTGTGTGTGTGTGTGTGTGTGTGTGTGTGTGTGTGTGTGTGTGTGTGTGTGTGTGTGTGTGTGTGTGTGTGTGTGTGTGTGTCTGCTCTGTCTTCTCAATCCCCAGTGAGTCGTGGAGGATGGCTGCTTATACTGAGCCAGGATTCTCTGGAGGTTTCTTCCTGTTAAAAAGGAGTTTTCCTCTCCACTGTCGCTTCATGCTTGCTTGGTATGAGGATTGCTGTAAAGTCACTGACACTAGTCAGTGACTTGATGCAATTTGCTGGGTTCCTTATATAGGATACATTATTTCTGATTGGCTTAATGAACTGACCTGAACTGGAATGTTCACCATATGAAGTGCCTTGAGACGACTCTTGTCGTGATTTGGCGCTATAAAAAATAAACTTGAATTGAATTTAATTATAAATCATTACTAATGGGGACAGATGTAGCAGGAATGTAAAAAGTTTTAAAACGCCGTAAATAGGGGCAGATGCGGTAAATGTGAAGCTGAAGGTAAAAGTTTATCTTAATAGATTTGAATATTCCATGCATTCCAGCCATCTGGTCCACATAAGGAACTTTCCTTGGATCAAATAATCTTTACATACAAGGGAAGGTCGAGGTACGTCTGTGTGTTTGCTGCATATTTCTTTTAGTGGTTGAAGGTTACAATAATAACTTGTAATCTTATTCTTTTTTGTGTATTGCTGCTGTAGCATGGGAATATCCCCACTGTGGGATTATTAAGTCTATTCTATTCAATCCAGCAGAAGTCTGATATTCCTGCAGGAGCGAACAGCTGCTGCTGTATGAGCTGCTAACAACCCCAGAGTTCATGTAAAACACTGCAGCAGAAACATTATTTAATGTTGTTTACATGAAATGTTCTGATATGGAAGATTATTATGTCAGCTCAGTTCAATTTAAACTCACGTTAGAAACCTGCATAAAAGGATTTGGAAACAGTAGAAAAGTTAAAAAAGTGCAGAGTCACTGATGTGAGATCATCCTGACCCTCCTGCTCAGCATCAGTGCTCTCCTGTCACGGTTGAACGGTGAAAAGGTTCATCACGTGAGTGGATCCAGGGCCTAGTGGTAGAGAGTCCGGCCTGGGAAATCAGGGTTCAAATCCCAGTCGGGTCATACCAAAGACATTAAAAATGGGCCTAATGCCTCCCTGCTTGACAACCCCCTTTAAGGGGTTGGATTGGGGGGTCAAACCACAGCTGCAGCTCACCGCTCCCACGGGGATGGGTCACATGTGGAGATGAATTTCACCAGTTTGTGATGAGGGGACTTTAAATCGGACACAAATGTTGTCTATGGTCAAAAACAACAACAATAATAGTCTCGTGGTCCAACTACTCTACTTTTGATCAACTCCATGGTTTATGCTCGGCTCCTCAGTCATTCAGTACTTCACACACATCGCTCCCTGTGTGAGTAGTTCTTGTTTCTGTTAGTGGCCTGCTCTTGTTGCTCCTCTGCAGTTTTCTGCCTCCTCTTGAGTTTTTGAAATGTTAACATGACAAATCTTTCATCAGTGTTTCTCCTTTGAAAGTGTTGCTGATGAAAAACCAAGCGTGAGTTTAGATGTGAAACACAATCCAGCTGTTTAAGCATCTCTTCCAAGTTTTGATGTTAAAACATCAAGTGAACAAAGACGGTAATGGAGGCATCATCTTCCAGCTCAGCGCTCAGCTCTGGAGCAGCAAGGTGTCGGAGCACTTTCTGTCAGGGCAAGCAGTGAGAGAGAGGCTGAATCAAGCTGACAGACAGTGTGTGTGTGTGTGTGTGTGTGTGTGTGTGTGTGTGTGTGTGTGTGTGTGTGTGTGTGTGTGTGTGTGTGTGTGTGTGTGTGTGTGTGTGTGTGTGTGTGTGTAGACGAAGTGGTGAAAGAAGGTCGTGGTGTTTCTCGTTTCCTGTCACCCGTTGTCATAATGAAGGTTTTCCTTCCTTCATTGTTTTGAGTCAGGCAGACGGATCCGTCTGTCTGACTCAGAACACATGAAATATGCAGCATGAATAATTAATCTGCTGATGTGTGTGTGTAAACATTTCCATATCAAATAAACATCACATCTGCTTTTATGATTGTGTTTCATGTTCTGAATTCATCATTGTTTGCAGCCGGACGTTCACGTGTTCCTGTCGTTATCTAATGGAATGTTGCTGGAACCGTAACTCAGAGTTTACAGGATCATAAAGAATGTCTTGAGCCCGAATGAAATGAAGTCAGGACGGGGTGTGGCGGTGGAACTTCTGTCCTGCTCAGTCTTTAGATGTACACCCAAGCATCAGCACTGCAGAATAAAACAAGGTACGGAGCAGATTTCACAAATAAAGAATAAATGCAGCTTTTCTCTAAAAACGTATTCAATTTCATATAGATTTGTTACTTTTGTAAGTTCAATTCAATTCAAGTTCATTTATAAAAAGCCAAATCATGACAAGAAGGCACTTCACATAGTAAACATTCTAATACAGGTCAGTTCATTAAGCCAATTAGAAAAGAAATCCTATATAAGGAACCCAGCAGGTTGCATCAAGTCACTGACTAGTGTCAGAGTCTTTACAGCAATCCTCATACTAAGCAAGCATGCAGCGACAGTGGAGAGGAAAACTCCCTTTTAACAGGAAGAAACCTCCAGAGGATCCTGGCTCAGTATAAGCAGCCATCCACCACGACTCACTGGGGATGGAGAAGACAGAGCAGACACACGCACACACACACACACACACACACACACACACACACACACACACACACACACACACACACACACACACACAAAGGTAATGTGTCTATAGTTATATTGTGATTTCTTAGTTAAATATTCTATTTGGTGAGAGATAAACTTTATTGTATTTATCCTAGTGGATCTATAATTAAACGGATAAACTAGTAGTAGCACATCCAACGTCAAGGAAAAGCAAAAAGTTATTATCAGGAGAGGGAGAATGTTTTAGTGGTTAGCAGCAGTGTGCTAGACGATGGCCCCCTCCATGAGGCCACCACAACTCAGCAGAACATCGTTCACCACACCCACCGTGTGAAATAAGCTTCAGATCCTGTTTGTGCAGCATGTTTACTCTAATGAAGCACACAGGCTCTGCTGCAGAGTCACCTTGTTTTTGACTGGACGAGTGACCATCTTTGTCAGAGCATCAATATGACTCTTTAGAATCAGCATCAGCCATCACCAGTCAAAGAGCTGTCTGTATTGTAAGCATTTCCTCTAGACGTGCTCCGCTCATCTTCTTCTCTCCTCGACCAGGAGCCTTCCATTGGGAGGTGGTTTTCAGACTCTGGAAAAAAAGTGTTGCTCAGATGACACATCTCCACTATCTTCTGGTGTAAAGTAATGGCTTCATAAGGGATTATATTGGAGGATGTGGCTCATTAAACCCAGCAATGACACTGTGGCTCTTGAGGGGTTAAAATGAAGTGTAGAAGAAGGTTGTTTTTCCTTTTCTTCTACTAAACACTGTATGTGTGCACCTAGCTTGTGACGTCTACATTTATATTCGCAAATATGCTCAATTGGTTGAAAGCAGGGAAACTCATGTGACACATTGAAAACAAGAAAAGGAGGTGAGGAACCTAGAGAGAGTGATGAATCAGAGGCAGCAGATGATGTGATCATTTTTTAGATGTGTTTGTTCATTTGAGCTTGAATAAACATGCCGCCTTTATTATGAATACATTTCAGCTGCCTTTCAATGCTAAGAAAAATGCTTGTTGCATTTTTTTAAGGTGTCTGAGATGAGCGGTGCGTCAACATGGTCGGGACATAGAAGGGGGTGCGTGGCTAAATAAGTTTGGGAACAGCTGCCATGGAGGACATGAGATTTATGACAATGCAATGGCTGAAATCAAAGCCCAATTACAGGCTGAGATCATGAGATTAGAGGAGCAAGCAGCACCAACCGCGAGGAAGAAGCCAAACCCGAACCCACGAAAAAGATGTCTCTGGGAATGCTTCTGCAAAAACAACCCGCTGCAGCGACAGGTACAGTCGCTACCGCAGAGGAGCGAGCTGGGGCCGAAAGTGCAGCATACTGTTTGGAACCTGATATTCAAGGGGATGAGGACCCACTTCTCTGGTGGAAATATGCAGCCAGCTGTTTACCCTAGATGTCACGACTGGCTACCTGTGTGTTTGTGCCACCAGATCACCATCGGAGCGGGTTTTCAGCACAGCAGGTCAAGTGGTCGGTCCAAAATGTGGAACGCTGAAGCCAGAAAAAGTAAACGCCACATAATCCCTACTCCTACTGTGTGTGTGTGTGTGTGTGTGTGTGTGTGTGTGTGTGTGTGTGTGTGTGTGTGTGTGTGTGTGTGTGTGTGTGTGTGTGTGTGTGTGTGTGTGTGTGTGTGTGTGTGTGTGTGTGTCTATTCATCAAAGTGAGGACCAATGACAAGCTTTTTACCAGCAAACCAAGGACATTAGTAGCAAAGTGAGAACATTTTGCTTGTCCTCACTTTGGTGCAATGTTACAGAGCTGTACTCGTACGTATTAGAGGTATGGTGTGACTTTAGTTTAAGTTAGGGTTAGTAATAGACTGGTTAAGGTTAGGATTAGGCACAATCCAGCCACTAAAATGAATGGAAGTCAATGACGGTCCTCACAACAAATGCTAGACGAGAATGTGTGTGTGTGCTGTGGGCTGTTTGGTAATTTCATTTGAGCCTTACGTCATAGTTGTTATATGGGCCCGGTAATACCATACACCGTGGTAAAGGAAGTTGGACAGTATCAAAATTTGGATTCTTCCCAAGCCTAAGTCCTACTAGAGAAGGAGAGATTAACTGATCTAAACCGGTGGTCCATACATAACGTTAGCGGCGCGACTGCACCGGTAGCTTCAGTGTGCTTCGGATACAACTGACGGCTACATCGCAGTGTATCTTTCCATACATGTTTCTTTTCGGTAAAAGCCATGGTTATGATTACTTCAAATTTACCTGTTATATGTTCGTTTTTTGAATGCCTCAAGAATCTTTTTAAGTGGAAGCTAGGTGGTGCGCAGCCGCCGTTGAAACATCGTGGGACAATCTTACCTGACATACGTGCTTCCTGTCCTAAGTTTCCAAAGAAAATAAACTTTGCTGCAATAGGTTATCCCTCCAAGCATTCTTATTCATCTCTGCACCTGAAGCTTTGTAATTTAAGATAATTCTTTATTATTGTAACATTTGTACAGAACTAAAAACTCCAGACAGAAGCTCTTTTGGAAGACACTATGCCGACAAATCAGTGTAATACTGCCGCCATTATGTGTCTTATGGATTCACCATGGAGGCATGGCATTGCAAAAATTTTGCGGCTTTCATGCCGCCTCTCTTGGTAGTGATATTGCCACAGGAGGGCACTCCCAGAAGTGGCGAGGAGAGCCACTACCCAGGCAACATTCCTGATCTGGGCTGCTTGGCTTCCCTCCCAGGTTGCACTTACTATCTCCTCCATTAGCTCCTCTGTGCATGCTGAGATGTAGCGATCCATGTCAAGGGGGACTCTGGACAGTGTGTCCACATCCGTGTTCAGTCTCCCAGGTTGGTACTCCCCCACTTGGCCATGGCCTACTGCATTGAGGGCCCATGCCATTGGTAAGTGGGTTGTTGTCCATGTGCACCGTGAAGTGTGAGGCAAAAAAAACATAGTCCCTGAATTTTTCGCACACTGCTCATGTTGGGGCCCAGGAACTCCAGCTTACTACTGTGAAAATGGTATTTCCTCTCTGCAGGTGTGCTCTTGTGCACACAGAATAGACAGTAAATGTACAGTTTTAAGTTGGGAATTTGTATTTTTTTTTAAGTTGGGAATGCTATTAGAAAGTGTCAGAAGCCACTTTTGTTGTCGGGAAGCATGTACCCGCCCAAAACAGGGGTGGGCCCATTTGGGAATGTCCCAACCTGACCTTATATTTTATGGTGTGGTAATGGATGTTTAAATATGTTTTATCAGATGGAACAGTTAACGTGATCTGGTGAAATTGCTGTGAACGCTCCCAATAAGAATGACAAGGAATTTGGAGAAAAAGAGAGAGAGTTGAGATGAATGTGCTCCATGTTTACAACTGGAAACACAACATTTAATGGCTTGTTAATCATAACTAAGAGTATTCTATGTGGTCCTGATGGAGTCAGGGCATGGGCAATTTGGGTGTTACTTTTCTAATGAGGAGGTTAAACACCCACACTTTTCCCCCTGTTTAGCTGTAAAACGTTGCTATCGGTCCAGTTCCTCCGTGCTTCTCTGGCTGTGTTTGCCCCTGTCCCCCTCCCTCTCCTGTTGCTAAATGAGTCCGGCACCTCAGCGCAACTGTGATACGTCAGTATTCCAGTCGGTTCCGTTGTTGAAACCCATTTCCTCACCGCTCCGCACTGCCCCTGTGGCGACAACGCACACGCTTGTTACAAGCTCGCTCCCGCTCTGCTCACACACAACAGAATTGGAGCCTCCGTGCGTTAAAGCATCTGGCTTGTGCACATCAACACTTGATACTGGAGCCAGTTCAGTTGTCGAAGTTATGTTTACCATACCTGTTTATGAATTAGCTCAGAGGTTGCTTGTTGATGTGAACATTTATTTATTTATTTATTTATTTATTTACTTATTTATTTAGTCAAGAACAAGAGATTAAATTATTACAAAAAAGCAACAAAGGCAGTCCAGACTAAGCTGAAGTTGGTTCACGTTTTTAGTTTCAGAAAGGGTGATTCCCTAGCATTCCTCTAATTATAAGCTTACAACACTTAGACTCTTCAAACCTGGACTGGGTCATTCTGCACTAATAACTGAATCCTTAAAAGACAGTTTCTGATTTTCCAAACCTTTATTTGATTTATGAAAGTTCAAAGGAAACAGATGTAAGCTGTTTTCTAGGTCACATTAGAACTAGCTCAGCTCAAAATCTGCAACACCCGGACTCATCACACTTAACTAGATTATTGTAAAACCAATAGCAGAGTCCTTAAAGCATAGCTGTGAAACCTTTATTTATTTATTTATTTTCTTCTGGTCCACCTTAAATCTGATCCAGCTCAAAACTACAACACTGAGACTCTTTACTAGACTGGATAATTCTACATAAAACACAATAATCATAAAACTTGTGAAACCTTTAGTGGATTAGTGCAAATTCACAGAAGGCAATGATTTATTCTGAGTTTGGATTATCATATTATCAGCATGTTTTCTCATTATGATGAGGTTTCTAAACAAACCATTTATTTTGAGAGTTCTGATTGGTCACCCATGAAATACAAAAATGCAAATTAAAGATGTAGGAAGTGCAAAAATTGTCTGAAGTTGACCTTTCCAAACAGCTAACTAAAAAAGGGAAGCAACTTCAGTTTTGTTTGTTTGTTGTCCAGAATGTTTGGAAACCTTTATGTTCATCATGTGTAAGAAAGATGGCATCAAGGGAATTAGAGTTTTTAATGCCGATAAGACTTTACTGTCCATGCTTTCGTTCTTTTTTAAACACAGAAACAGTTTTGTTTACCTGTTTGTAGCTACGGTTTCGCCGACAGCTGCCGGCTTCTTCAGGCTGACGCTGATGGTGGCGCGTCACTTCCTTCTCCGTTTATCCGCGGGCAGCAGAGGATGTTGTCGCCCTCTACTGCCCGCTCTCCCCTCTCCGACGATGCAGTCCCATGCGTGGTCCAGCGTGTAAACTCCGTCGTCCCTGTTCATGGTCCCACATCCACGTCTCCTTATCTCGATTGCTTCCTTGATCCATCTTTTGTATTTTTGTTGTTCAGTGGTTATGATCCGTGTGCTGTCCCAGTCCATTATATGGTTTTCTCTTAAGCAATGATCTGTTACGGCTGACTTTTTTATTGTACTTTCTGCTTCTTCTTTTGCTGCTCTTGTGTGTTTACGATTTGCCTCTTTCTCGCACTCCTTTCTGTGTTCTATTGTTCGTGTGTTGAGTTGGCGTCCGGTTTCTCCTATGTATGTTTTATTGCATATTTTGCATGGGATTTCGTAGATGACTCCACATTTAAGTCCAGCTGATATTTTGTCTTTTGGGTGTACTAATCTGTTTCTAACTGTTGTGTATGGTTTTGTTGGTGTGTTTATGTTGTGTTTTTTCATTGTTGCTCTTATTTTTTCCGTTATGCCTCTGATGTATGGTAGGGTTATCACTGGTTTTGGTTCTTGTCTTTCTGGGTTTCTGGTTCTTTTTTTGGGTTGTTCTTTGCTTTCTGTTTTTGTTTGTTGTTTTCCTTTGTTTATTGCCCATGTCGGGTATCTGCAGGTCTTTAAAGCGTGTTGTATGTGTTTGTCCTCTTGTTTACGGTCTCTCTCTTCTGTTATTATGTTTGCTCGGTGATATAATGTTCTGATTACTGACATTTTGTGTATGGTGCTGTGTTCTGATGTCCATAATAAATATTGGTCTGTGTGTGTTGGTTTCCTGTATGTGTTTATGTTTAGGGTCCCGTCGGTCTGCCTGGTGATTTTCATGTCCATAAATGCTATGCTGCCTTCTGTTTCTAACTCATAAGTGAATTTTATGTTGCCCGTGTCGTCAATATTGTTTAAGTGTTGTGTTAGTGTTTCTGTTTGACCTTTTGGTATGATTTCCAGTATGTCGTCTACGTAGCGTTTCCATAGTTTTATTTTGCAGTTTGGGGGGGCGGTGGCTATGGCTTTTTGTTCCAGGTCTTCCATGAAAAACTCGCACAGGGTGGCTGATAACGGGTTACCCATGGCGAAGCCTTCCAGTTGTTTGTATATTGTGTTATCGTATGTGAAGTAAGTGGAGTTAGCTACCAGTCCTGTCAGTTGTGCTATGTCATCTGCTGTGAGGTTTGTCCTTTTATGTAAAGTTTTGTCTTGTCTGATTCTGTTAACTACTATGTCTATGGTTTTTTGGGTTGGTGTTTTTGTGAACAGAGATGTGACGTCATGTGAGATGAGTATGTCGTTGTCTTCTATTGTAATTTCCTTTAGTTCTTTTGCCAATTCTATGCTATTTTTGCAGTGTTGGTCTGTATTTCCTAATAATGGGCTGATGATTTTGCTGATATCTTTTGCCATGTTGTATGTTGGTGTACCTATGCTGTCAACTATTGGTCTAAGTGGGGTGTTTTGTTTATGTATTTTTGGTGTTCCATATATTCTTGGTGTTATGTTTGCTGTGGGAATCCAGTGTTTGTACATTTTTTCTGTTATTTTGCCTTTTTCGTGCAGTGTCCTCTGCTGCCCGCAGATAAACGGAGAAGGAAGTGACGCGCCACCATCAGCGTCAGCGTCAGCCTGAAGATGCCGGCAGCTGTCGGCGAAACCGTAGCTACAAACAGGTAAACAAAACTGTTTCTGTGTTTAAAAAAGAACGAAAGCATGGATTTACAAAGACACAGCAAGAACACACCTAAGATGTTCAAAGACTTTACTGTCACCCAGCAAACTGGGGATGGTTTTCTGCTCAACATCTGACTCCTTAAACCCAAACCAGGTGTATAACTGACTGACCCATCTTTTAACAAATACTCCATAATTCACGCACTGCATGTTGGCACTACCACCCCTGCTGCTGAGTTTCATCTAGAGTTGGAGCAGCTTGACTACATTCATGCATGCTAGTGGTGTGATGATAGTCAAAGATTCAGCGGCTGGCTTAATTTATAATAACTGCATAACACTGTGCATCACTACAATTGGATATTTATTAAGCACAACATATCCCATCCAGACATTTTTTTTTACCATGGCAGCCAAAGTAGAATGCTGCATCATCTGGGAAATTACATATGTAATGTGCACGTGTACCACAAGGGGTACACGTGTTGCCTGGTTGGGAATCGCAGCTCTACATTGGACCAAGAAGATGTTGATTACCTGAGAAGATTTTTTTTACCATTACGGTAATCAGCGTTGCCCAAAGGTGAGAGAGGTGGAGAATCTGGTCTGAGATGGGCCATGATCA
>NC_091752.1:61705997-61718497 GCF_043380555.1 Nothobranchius furzeri | reverse complement strand
GATCACCCCATCAGCAGTCACAGGGATAGGTCTGTTCTATGAACACCAAATCGTTTCACAGCTGCAGCTCGACGAGGATGGGTCAGAGTGTGTGGCGACTTTGAGTCTTCTCACCAGGTTTTCACCGGGCCTCTCTCCTGTGTCTACACACTCTAGCGTTTTCTCAAAACGTCTACGCCAATGGAGATTCAGATTAATCTAAAACTAATTCTCACTCAAACTGGGAGTACACTCTAGTGTTATACACTAGTGGTATAGACATGCACAGACACCAACTCCAGGGGAGCAAACAGTCAGTCGGGTGCCCACAAAGCTGGAGCGGTCCAGCTGCGGCTCCTAGCCAAACCTTCCATCTGGCTCTGGGAGGGTGGAGGGGATCGCCGAGACCGAGGTTCGACGGCGGTGTCTGCGGCGAGATGGTGGAGGAACTTCACCGCTGGATCTTTCGAAGGGTCGGATCATTCTGTCACAACATGCGGGTGTGGTGAGCGGAGGTGAGGATTCAATCGCAGGGGGAAAAGCGGGCAGGCAGGCAGACAGCAACATTCAGTGAGGATTTAATAAGGAACACGCTGGGCAATGAAACAATGATCCAACAAGACGAAAAGGACTGACAGAGTTTAAATATAGGAGGAGATGGGACCTTGGGTGATTGGGAGAAGAGAGGCAGGTGGGAGCAATTAGCATGGACACGGGACTGAACAGAATGAGGAGACAGGACTGAGTGTGACAGTACCCCCTCCCCTCTAAAGGGCGGCACCGGATGCCCAACGTAGGCCAAGACGGAGTCTAGGGGGCCTGCGTCTGGGGCACAGGAGGCGGGGCCGGATTCTGGGGGGCCGGCGTCTGACTGGAGGCGCCGACTTGGCTGGAAGCACCGGACGTGGCGCTGACGACTTGACTTGAGGAGCCGGACGTGGCGCTGACGACTTGACTCGAGGTGCCAGATGTGGTGCTGACTTGACTGGAAGTGCCAGACTTGGCGCTGACTTGACTGAATGTGCTGTACTAGGCGCTGACTTTACTTGAGTTGCTGGACGTGGCGCCGACGACTTCACTGGAAGTGCTGGACTTGGCGTTGACTTGACTGGAGGCAGAGCCGCTGGGGGTGGAGCCTCTTGGACAGGCTGGGCCGGGCTGGAGACGGAGCCTCTTGGACAGGCTGGGCCACTGCAGGCGGTGATGCTGGCTAGACCGGAGGTAGTGCTGCTGACTGGACTGGAGGTGCTGACCGGAGCACCGCCTCCTGGAGAACCAGGGAGGATAGAGTGTCCAGCTGGAACTCCTGGAGACTGATGAGATTATTCAGACTGACCAGCTCAGCCTGGACAAGGGCAAACCCCACCGGGTGGACCGCCAGTTTGGTCCCTCTCATGGCCCATCTGGAGTGGGAGGACATCGTGCAGGGTGACGTCAGCTGGAGCCACGGTGCGCCCGCGGTGCAGCTCTTGGGCTGGTGATGAAGGCGGGGCCTGGGTTCCCTCCCAGCACCGGGGACCAACTCCAGGGGAGCACACAGCCAGTCTGGTGCCCACAAAGCCGGAGCGGTCCAGCTGCAGCTCCTAGCCCAACCTCCCATCTGGCTCCGGGAGGGTGGAGGGGATTGCCGAGACCGAGGTTCGACGGCGGAGTCTGCGGCGAGATGGTGGAGGAACTTCACCGCTGGATCCTTTGGAGGGTCAGATCATTCTGTCACGACGTGCGGGTGTGGTGAGCGGAGGTGAGGATTCAATCGCAGGGGAGGAAGCGGGCGGGCAGGCAGACAGGAACATTCATTGAGGATTCAATAAGGAACACGCTGGACAATGAAACAATGATCCGACAAGACAAAAAGGACTGACAGGGTTTAAATAGAGGATGAGCTGGGGTCTTGGGTGATTGGGAGACGAGAGGCAGGTGGGAGCAATTTACATGGACACAAGACTGAACAGAATGGGGAAACAGGACGGAGTGTGACACTAAGAATGTTCTTATGGATATCTGGATGTTAACTTCTACTACGAACAGTAAGTGAGTAAGTAAATACATTTTATTAATAAACTGTAGTACTCATCACCGACAAAAAAAAAATCACTAAGTGCTTCACATATAAAAACAAAACAAATCCTCAAGCCATACAATGATAATGTACTTAAACAAAACAGTTCATTAAATTTAGAAAAACAAAGTCATGAAATTATTAAATGATAATAAATATCACAAAAAATGAAAGATGAGTTAATAATAACTAAGTAAAAGATTTATATAAAAGTTGCTTTAAATTAAAGGGTCTTCAACTGATGGTACGTAGGAAGCATAGAACCCAGACCGTGAGACACCACCAACCCGTCCTCGTTTAAACAGATTTTCTCCGCTCAGTGATGCACCCACTGACAAGCCGACTCTGATCATTGGCAGCTCCATAGTCAGAAAAGTGGCATTAGAGACTCCAGCAACCATAGTCAAATGTTTACCTGGGGCCAGAGTGGGCGACATTAAATCTTACCTGAAACTGCTGGCTAAGGATAAGCGTAAATACAGTAGGATTGTTATTAACACTGGCTGTAACAACATCCGGTTACGCCAGTCGGAGGTCACAAAAATGAATGTTGCTTCGGTGTGTAAGTTTGCCAAAACAATGTCGGACTCCATAATTTTCTCTGGCCTCCTGTCTGATTTGACCAGTGACAACGTGTTTAGCCACATTCAATTCAATTCAAGTTTATTTATATAGCGCCAAATCACGACAAGAGTCGTCTTAAGGAACTTCACATAATAAACATTCCAATTCAGGACAGTTCATTAGGCCAATCAGAAATAATTTTTCCTATAAGGAACCCAGCAAATTGCATCAAGTCACTGACAAGTGTCAGTGACTATACAGCAATCCTCATACTAAGCAAGCATAAAGCGACAGTGGAGAGGAAAACTCCCTTTTAACAGGAAGAAACCTCCAGAGAATCCCGGCTCAGTATAAGCAGCCATCTTCTACGACTCACTGGGGATCGAGAAGACAGAGCAGACAGAGCAGACACACACACACACACACACACACACACACATACACACACACACACACACACACACACACATACACACACACGCACACGCACACGCACACACACACACACACACACACACACAAAGGTAATGGGTCCATAGATATATTGTGATGTCTTAGTAAATATTCTATTTGGTGAAAGATAAACTTTATTGTATTTATCCTAGTGGATCTATAATTAAACGGATAAACTAGTATTAGCACATCCAACGTCAAGGAAAGCAAAAAGCCATTATCAGGAGAGGGAGAATGTTTTAGAGGTTAGCAGCAGTGTGCTAGTCGATGGCCCCCTCCATGAGGCCACCACAGCTCAGCAGAACGTCGTTGTAGCTTCTTCTGGGGAGAAAAACACTTAGAGAGAAAATAAAGTTAACGGCTGAAATTGCAGAAAATAGTACAGTTAAAGAGCAGACTGTAGAAGAAAGCAGTAGAGTGTGAAAAGTGGTCAGTGTATCCTCCAGCAGTCTAAGCCTATAGCAGCATAACTACAGAGATAACTCTGGATAATCTATCCTATTTAGATGGAGGCATGTTGGAGTCAGGGCAAGGGAGAGCCATCTTTACCGACTGTACACTCCACCTCCCTGTACTCCCCCACTTGTCCAGATTTAGGCTAACATCAGATTTTAACCATAGGCCCTATCAAATAAAAATGTTTTAAGCCTATTCTTAAAAGTAGACAAAGTGTCTGCCTCACAGACTAAAGCTGTGAGCTGGTTCCACAAGAGAGGAGCCTGATAACTAAAAGATGTGCCTCCCATCCTAATTTTAGATATTCTGGGAACCACCAGTAGACCTGCAGTCTGAGAGTGAAGTGCTCGGTTAGGAATGTATGGAACAATCAGATCACTGATGTATGATGGAGCTTTATTATTAAGAGCTTTATATGTGAGAAGGAGGATCTTAAAATCTATTCTGAATTTAACAGGTAGCCAATGTAGGGAAGCTAAGACAGGAGAGATGTGATCTCTCTTTTTAATTCTCATAAGAACTCTAGCTGCAGCATTTTGGACAAGCTGAAGACTTTTAACTACATTCTGTGGACTTCCTGAGAGTAATGAATTACAGTAATCCAGTCTTGATGTAATAAATGCATGAACTAGTTTTTCAGCATCACTTCTGGAAAGGATGCTTCTAATCTTAGCAATATTCCGAAGGTGGAAAAAGGAAATCCTACAAACTTGTGAAACCTGGGATTTGAATGACATGTCTTGGTCAAAGATAACACCAAGGGTCCTTACTTTGTTCTCGGAGATTAATGTAATGCCATTCAGGTCAGGCGATTGGCTAAGCAATTTCCTTTTCTGGATTTCTGGTCCAAACATGAGAACTTCCGTCTTGTCTTGATTTAAAAGCAAGAAATTTAGAGTCATCCAACTTTTTATGTCCTCAAGACAAGCCTGTAATCTACCCAACCGATTAGGTTCATCAGGGTTAATGGATATAGCTGAGTGTCGTCAGCATAACAGTGGAAGTTTATCCCATGCTGTCTAATGATTTTACCAATTGGGAGCATATATATAGTAAAAAAAATTGGTCCAAGCACTGAACACTGTGGTACTCCGCAAGTAACCCCGGAGTATGAAGAAGATTTGTCAAGTACATTTACAAAATAAAATCTGTCAGACAGGTAGGATTTAAACCAGCCTAACACTGTTCCTTTGATCCCTACAACATGTTCAAGTCTTTCTAAAAGAACATTGCAATCAACTGTGTCAAAGGCAGCACTGAGATCTAACAAGACTAGAACAGACACAAGATTCTTATCTGAGGCCATGAGAATATCATTTGAAACTCTCACTAATGCAGTTTCAATGCTGTGAAACCAGACTGAAATTCCTCAAACAGAGCATTGGTGTTTAAATGCTCACATACTTGGATGGCCACTATTTTCTCCAGGACTTTGGATAAAAATTGAAGGTTTGATATTGGTCTATTATTCATTGGGATATCTGGATCCAGAGAAGGCTTCTTAAGTGAAGGTTTAATTACAGCAATCTTGGAATCTTGTGGTACATTCCCATTTACTAAAGATAGATTGATTATATTTAGAATGGGGGCAGTAACCAAAGGAAATGCATCTTTAAATAATTTGGTTGGGATTGGATCCAAATTGCAAGTTGAAGGTTTAGATGAAGCTAATAGTTTTGATAACTCTGAAAGCTCAACTGGATCAAAACGGTTCAAGCACAGATGAGGTTCTACAGTCACCTCTGATGCTGCCTCACTTACTGAGGAAGAAGAAATCGCATTAGGGAGGATGCTAAAGATTTTGTTTCTAATAGAATTAATTTTACTTGTAAAAAATCCCATGAAGTCATTGCTGCTGAGGGCTAAGGGAATAGATGGCTCAGAGCTATGATTCTGTATAAGTTTAGCAACTGTACTGAAAAGAAATTTAGGATTTTGCTTATTCTCCTCAATTAGTGCTGAACAATAAGCAGTTCTAGTTTGTCTAAGCTTATTTTTATAAAGCACACGACTATTTTTCCAGGATAGGTAGGCCTCGTCATGGTGCGTAGAGCGCCATGTTCTCTCCAATTTCCCAGAGTTTTGTTTTAAAGCTCGTAAATGAGAATTAAACCAGGGAGCCAACTTCCTGTCCCTAATTACCTTGTTTTTTAAAGGGGCTACATCATCTAATGCCACACGTAAAGAGGAATTAACATGATGAACTAAAGCATCAATTTGTGAGGGGTTAGAACTGAGAATATTGCCCTCTGCTACGCCCCTCCGAGATGCTGAGGACAGTAAAGATGGAACAGTTGATTTAAAAGATGCAACTGCGTTGTCAGATAGAGACCGACTATAGTGAAATTTACTTTCATGTCTTGAGAACTCAGTTATAAAAAAACTCAAAGTTTATCAGAAAGTTGTCCGAGAGGACTGGATTATGTGGAAAGATTGTTATTTCCTCACATTCTATGCCATAAGTCAGCACAAGGTCCAATGTATGATGGCAGGAGTGGGTGGAGCTATGTATTCTTTGAGTAAAACCAATTGAGTCTAAGATTTTACTAAAGGCTACATTGAGGCAATCATTTTTAATGTCCACATGAATATTAAAATCCCCCACTACAATGACCTTATCAGTATTTAGCACCAAATCAGATAAAAAATCAGAGATCTGATCCAAAAACTCAGAGTAAGGGCCTGGTGGACGATATAAAACTACAAACAAGAGTGTTTTTTACGGTTTTGCAATCTGGATTTGGAAAACTAAGAATAAGATTTTCAAAAGAACTGTAACTATTGATCTGTAAGGGACTGATTAATAAGTCTGAATGAAAAATGGTTGCTACTCCTCCTCCTCACCCTGTACTTCGAGCAATATGATGATTTAAATAATTTGAAGGAGTGGACTCATTTAAGCTAACATAGTCCTCTTGCTGCAGCCAGGATTCTGTGAGAGAGAGCAAAGAGATCTGATTATCGCAAATCAAGTCATTAACTAACAAAGTCTTAGAAAAAATGGATCTAATGTTCAACAACCCACATTTAATTTTTCTTGTTTTCTGCTCAGTTGAATTTGTTCTAATATTTATGAGATTTCAATGATTTGCTTTATTAAGCCTGATATTTAATCTGTGTGATTTTGGCCGTGGGCAGGACACTGTCTCTATGGGGTAGTGGGTGGGTAACAGTACAGATGCTGCAGAGGGGTGGGTTAAACTACGACTCTGCTTCCTGGTCTGGACCCTGGGTTGTCATGGAGGACTAATAAAACTGGCCATGTTCCTAGAAAGAAGAGCTGCCCCATCCAAAGAGGGATGGATGCCGTCTCTCCGCATCAGACCAGGTTTTCCCCAAAAAGTTTTCCAATTATCAATGTAGCCCACGTTGTTTTCAGGACACCTCCTAGACAACCTAGAAATCACATGCTGTCCTTGAACCGCTGATTTTCTAGGTGGTGTTCTGAAAGCAACGTGGGCTACATTAATAATTGGAAAACTTTTTGGGGAAAACCTGGTCTGATGCGGAGAGACGGCATCCATCCCTCTTTGGATGGAGCAGCTCTTCTTTCTAGGAACATGGCCAATTTTATTAGCTCTCCATGACAACCCAGGGTCCAGACCAGGAAGCAGAATCTTAAATTAACACACACCTATGCAGCTTCAGATCTGTTACCCACCCACTACCCCATTGAGACAGTGTCCTGCCCATGGCCAAAATTACACAGATTAAATATCAGGCTTAATAAAGAAAATCATGGAAATCTCATAAATATTAGAACTAATTCAACTGAGCAGAAAACTAGAAAAATTAAATGTGGGTTGTTGAATATTAGGTCTATTTTTTCTAAGACTTTGTTAATGACTTGATTTGTGATAATCAGATTTCTTTGCCCTCTCTCACAGAATCCTGGCTGCAGCAAGAGGACTATGTTAGTTTAAACGACTCGACTCCTAATCATTTAAATCATCATATTGCTTGAAGTACAGGGCGAGGAGGAGGAGTAGCAACCATTTTTCATTCAGACCTATTAATCAATTCCTTACCAATTAATAGTTACAGTTCTTTTGAACATCTTATCCTTAATTTTCCTAATCCGGATTGCAAAACTGTAAAATCATTCTTGTTTGTAGTTTGTATCGTCCACCAGGCCCTTACTCTGAGTTTTTGAATCAGATCTCAGATTTTTTTTTTATCTGATTCGGCGCTAAATACTGATAAAATCATTGCAGAGGGGGATTTTAACATTCATGTGGACATTGAAAATGATAGCCTCAATGTAGCCTTTAGTAAAATCTTAGACTCAATTGGTTTTACCCAAAGAATACATAGCTCCACCTACTCCTGCCATCATACATTAGACCTTGTGCTGACTTATGGCATAGAGTGTGAGGAAATAACGATATTTCCACATAATCCAGTCCTCTCTGACCACTTTTTGACAACCTTTGAGTTTCATATAACCGAGTTCTCGAGAAATGAAAGTAAATTTCACTATAGTCAGTCTCTATCTGAAAACGCTGTTGCGTCTTTTAAATCAACTGTTCCATCTTTACTGTCCTCAGCATCTCAGAGGAACGTAGCAGAGGGCAATATTTTTATTTCTAGCCCTTCACAAATTTATGATTTAGTTCATAATGTTACTTCTTCTTTACATGTGGCATTAGATGAGGAAGTTGGCTCCCTGGTTTAATTCTCATTTACAAACTATAAAACAAAACTTTGGAACATTGGAGAGAACATGGCACTCTACACACCAGGAGGAGTCCTACTTATCCTGGAAAAATAGTCTTGTGCTTTATAAAAATAAGCTTCAACAAGCTAGAACTGCTTATTTTTCATCGCTACTTGAGGAGAATGAGAATGATCCAAAATTTATTTTCAGTACAGTTGCCAAACTTACAGAGTCAGAGCTCTGAACCATCTATTCCCTTAGCCCTCAGATGCAACAACTTTATTGGATTTTTCAAATGTAAAATTAATTCTATTAGAAACAAAATCATTAGCATCCTCCCTAATGCGATTTCTTCTTCCTCAGTAAGTGAGGCGGCATTAGAGGTAACTGTAGAACCTCATCTGTGTTGAACTGCTTTGATCCAGTTGAGCTTTTAGAGTTATCAAAAATATTAGCTTCATCCAAACCTTCAACTTGCATTTTAGATCCAATCCCAACCAAGTTATTTACAGATACATTTCCTATGGTTACTGCCCCCAATCTAGATATAATGAATATATCCCTAATAAATGGATACGTACCACAGGATTTTAAGGTTACCTGTAATCAAACCTTTACTTAAGAAGCCTTCTCTGGATCCAGATGACCCAATGAATTATAGACCAATATCTAACCTTCCATTTTTATCCAAAGTCCTTAAGAGTGGCCATACAAGTATGTGAGCATTTAAACACTAATGATCTGTTTGAGGAATTTCAGTTTGGTTTTAGAGAGTATCACAGCACTGAAACTGCATTAGTGAAAGTTACAAATGATATTCTCATGGCCTCAGATAATAATCTTGTGTCTGTTCTAGTCTTGTTAGATCTCAGTGCTGCCTTTGACACAGTTGATCACAAGGTTATTTTAGAAAGCAATGAACATGTTGTAGGGATCAAAGGAACAGTGCTAGGCTGGTTTAAATGCTACTTGTCTGATAGATTTCATTTTGTAAATGTACATGACAAATCTCCTTCATACTCCGGGGTTACTTGTGGAGTATCACAGGGACCAATTCTTTTTACTATATATATATATATATATATATATATATATATATATATATATATATATATATATATATATAAGCTTCCAACTGGTAAAATTATTAGACAGCATGGGATAAACTTCCGCTGTTATGCTGACGATACTCAGTCATATCTATCACTAACGCTGATGAACCTAATCACTTAGTTAGATGACAGGCTTGTCTTGAAGATGTAAAACATTGGATGACTGAAAACCTTTTAAATCAAGACAAGACTGAAGTTCTCATCTATGGACCTGACATTCAGAAAAGGAAATTGCCTAGCCAATCACCTGACCTGAATGGCATTAAATCAATCTCAGAGAACAAAGTAAGGAACCTTGGTGTTATCTTTGACCAGGACATGTCATGCAAATCCCACATAAAACAGGTTTGTAGGATTTCCTTTTTCCAACTTCGGAATATTGCTGAGATTAGCAGCATCCCTAACCCTAACCCTTGCAGAAACCCAGAAAACTCTGCAGTTGTTTCAGGATTGTTGGGAGGGGCCAGTCTCTCATCGCCTGGACTTTCTGAGGGTCCATGGTTAGTCATTTATCCAAAATCATGTAGCCCAGGAATGATACGGACCGCTGGTGGAAGGAGCACTTCTCGGGCTTACAGAACAGGTTATTGTCGACAAGCCAGTTTAGAACAGCGCAAACATGGTGGAGGTGTTCGGCCTCGGACTTGGAGTAGATCAGGATGTCGTCCAGGTAGGCAAACACCCACCGTCCCAACATGACGCGGAGGACATCGTTTATGAGGCATTGAAAAACGGCGGGGCTATTGCACAGCCCGAAGGGCATGACCTGGTACTCCCAATGACCGGTGGGTGTGATGAACGCGGTCTTCAACTCATCTCCAGCTTTAATACGGACCAGATTGTAGGCACTCCGGAGGTCCAGTTTGGTGAAGATCTGTGCCTGGGAGATGGAGTCCAGGGCAGACGTGAGAAGCGGCAGAGGATGACGGTCTTTGACTGTGATTTTGTCCAGACCTCTGTAATCAATACAGGGGTGGAGATCACCCTCCTTTTTCCTGACAAAGAAGAAGCCTGCGGCACCCGGGGAGGAGGAAGGTCGGATGAAACCCTGCTGGAGGGCCTGGTCGATATAATCCTCCATGGCTCTGGACTCGGCGGGAGAGAGAGAAAAAAGGTGCCCCCCGGGGTGGACTGGTTCCTGGTTGCAGCTTGATTTCCATGTCGTACGGGCGGTGAGGCGGCAGTGTGGTGGCGCGCCGCTTGTCGAACACCGCAGCCAGGTCCCGGTAGGACAGTGGCAGATTGGGCGGTGTTGGGCCAGAGTCACCGTCCGGGCGGTCTGGCATGGATGGAGGAGGAGAGAGGTGGGCCTGGCACTGGGTCCTCCATTCCAAAAGGCAGCCCTGGGACCAGGAAATATGGGGGTCGTGGAGACGGAGCCAGGGAAATCCCAGGATTAGAGGAGAGGAGGGAGCACATATGATCAGGAACTGGAGGGTCTCACAATCATCTGGAGAGGCTGGGTTCGGTTTTGAACCGGATAGGGTTGGAGGGGCCTACCGTCCACCGAGGTCACTGGCACAACTCTCTCCAAGTGGGTCATGGGGATCCGTAGGCGCTTAGCCAGATCCATGTCCATAAAATTGTCAGCGGCCCCCGAGTCCACCAGCGCGTGCATCTGGAGTGAGGTCTCACCTTGAAGGAGGGTGACATGAAGAAGGAGTCGATTTAAAGAGGCAGGGGCTGAAGGTGACCCAGGCTGAGCGGCCCCGATACTGAGTGGGTTCTTTCGTTTCCCAAACGTAATGGACAGTTCAGGCGTCTGTGGTGGGAGGAGCCACAATAGGCACAGAGACCCTCGCGCCACCGTCGCTGTCTCTCCTCTGGAGGAAGGTTGCCTAATTGCATGTGCTCATCAGTAGAAGCGGGTCCGGGAGCAGGCGTGGCGGAACGAGGAAGAGATCCAGGCACCCTGGATGGGCGAGTGAAGGGCTTGGGGCGAACCAGAACCCGCTGATCGATGTGCAACTCCAGATCGACCACTTCATCAAGGGTCTGGGGCAGTTCCTTTCCCGCCATCTCTTCACGGATGTAGGTCGCCAGTCCCTCCAAAAAGATGGCTCGGAGGGCAGAGTCATCCCACCACAGCTTGGCGGAGATGGTGCGGAACTCCGGCGTATAAGCGCACACAGCGCGCTCTCGCTGGCGGAGCTTTAGGAGTTGTGCTTCTGCTCCCACTTCGCTGCTGGGTGGAACAAAAGTCTTTCTGAGGGCGGACACAAAAGCAGCATAGTCATTGCAAGCCGGTGACTTGGAATTATAAAGCGGAGCAGGGAGGTGAGATGCGCCACCCGAGAGCGCGCAGTGGGGAAGCGTCCTGGCTGGCACTCAAACTGCATGTCAAGGGTGGCGAGCAGACCGTCTGGGAGCCCCGTCTCTCCATTCCACCTCTCCGGGAGACTGAAGTGCGGCCCCTCTGTTGGTTGAGCGAGGGCTTGCTGCTGGAGAGCATGGAGGGCTGTGGATAATTGCAGGATGAGATCGGTCTGGGAGTTTTGTTCGGTGTATAGCCGATCGATCAGGGTGTGGAGGTGAATGAGTTCATTCTCCATTTGCTCCGTCTTTCTTTTCATGCGCTCGAACTCTGCTGGATCTACGGACTCAGTCATCCTGTCACGATGGCCGACTGGGTACGGGAGTTGAGCTTGGTAAGGATGTTTGATGTCTGGATTATTTGGTAGAGAACTCTGATCATGGGTTTCAATGAAACGATGACTGAGTGAAGAGCCGTTGCGGCATCTTCCATATATAGGCTTGGGTGTGACTGGGAGAATGCCGGGAGTTCCCGCGAGGAGCATGCTGGGAAATGTGGTCCAAGATGGAGGCTGGTTAGCTGGGAGAGGCCTTTCCAGGGGCTTGGGTTCTGACACAAAACAGTAATATCCCCATCACCCTGGATTTCAGTATTAATCATGTTCTTGGACTGATACAAACACTTAGAAACCCTTTACAATTTAACTGTTCAATCTTAACCAGTGCAATTTATTTAACAATTACTCTTTTAACAACAAACACAAAAATAACATGTTCTTTCTGTGAATAAGCCCTTTACCAAAATAGTTCAAATAGTTTTATTTTGGAAGGGAGAAATTTGTAAGTTTCATGAGCGAATAAAGCTCTCATTGCACTCCTGCAAGCCATTACACAGGGCTAACTAGGGTAACTGACCTAGCTATCTACCTGCGAGACACTGCGCAGGGCCCACTTACGCCGGGGACAC
>NC_091752.1:61685997-61700997 GCF_043380555.1 Nothobranchius furzeri | reverse complement strand
ATCTGGGCTCCACAGGACTACAGGTTCGGTTCATTCCCCGAGCATCTAGTCCACAGCCCTTCACCTTTCAGGGTGGACTTTACGTTTTTAGGATGCTTCCTATTTTCTGCATGCACAAGTCCAGTCAGACTGAAACTGTCAGGATAGACGAGTCGGTGAAGCTGTTCGTGTTTTCTGTTTTAGTGTCCGTCCTCAGACTACTGAGGTTTGTCCAAACCTGCCGCTGCTCTGTTGGCTCACACTATTTTCCCCGTCCATCATCACCTGTATTAAACACTCTCACACCCCCACTCCCACTCCCATGCCACCCCCCGCTACCTCAGCACATTCTGGACCAATTTCCCTACATTTCTGAGGCTCATCCTGGCAGGACCCCCTGGACAGACTCACAGCAGGGACCCCTCCAGCCCATCAGAGAAATAATTCACACTCTGCCTCATTTGAGTTATTTACTCTATTACCACCCTGGCCAGGCCATTCCCCACAGCTACCCATTGAGACCTGGAACTCAGACTGGATACCTGGGCTTCCAGCAGGACAGCTACTGCCCTGCACCCCCACCACTACCCTCAGCACATTATGACGGGCTCTGCCACCTCCATCTGCAGCTGGCCCAGTATGTGGGCGCTTAAGAACAAGATGAGTGTGGAGATTGCCCAGCCAGCTTGGAGTAGAGAGGTGTGGATGGTACACTGGTGTGTGTTCATGTGTGTGTGCATGGGTTTTTCAGGCACATCCTCTCCCCGTTGGTCGTCTCCTGTAAGTCATTATCACACCCAAAGCCTGTGCTTCTCTCAGATGACTTGATAGATTTACATGACTCCGTCTGGGGACCTGTGAAAGAGATGGGGTCCAGCAGAAAGATGAGAGAGAAGACTTCCACATCATCCCCTCCAAAATAAGAAGAGAGGCGATGCAGTCACACCTTAATAAAAGATGCCCCTTTTTGGAGGGTGGGAGCACACCTCATACTTCACATAATAGGAGCAGGCCTCCATCTTTCCCATTGTAGGATTGAAATAACCCGTCTCATCAAAGATCCCCTTGAGCTCATCTGCCAGGGGAAGAAATGAATGATTCTGCCCATCTTCTCCATCTCATTTTAATCTGAAACCATGTCACTTTCCTTTCACTTAATGCTGGTCGGTATTATTCTGCCTATTATGAATTTACCTGCCTGTAATGCCTTGTCCTGGGTGACTCACAAGGCCTGGAAAACGGCGTCCAGCCAAGCGCTGAGATTTGTGGAGCTAATATCGTCCTGTTGCATTTCACTGCTCTGGGACAATAAATAATTCACAGCGTGGTTTTATATACCTCGGCCATATGCCCACCTAAAGAGTACATGACACACACTTTATTCATCTGAACAGATGTGCATGTGACCCACACCAGGATCGGTTTCCTGGTATTTTCCAGGGATGAATTAGAAGTCAGGTGCTGTCTGACTAAAGTCTAAACTGATAATTATTAGATAACACATCCTGTAATAACAGTACACACCAGTCTGCTGTAGGAAACAAAATCACAACACCTGTAGGGCACTGGTTCAGGTGCTATACACAATCAATTGGGAGGAAGAGCTTTCTGATTGGCTACACGTAAGATTCAACAGGCAACACACTAGTTTGTCCTCAATATTGCAGCAAAACAATCCAAAATGTTCAAAAGTTTGGATTCATGATACTGATGTGCTCGTACACTCCACACTGTCATGACTCGAGGTAAGTGTTTAACCCAAGACATGCAGAATCCTAACTCGTCGGCAGAATTGGTAAAATAAAGTTCTTTATTACAAAAACGGGAACAGAAAACAACACAGGGAAGTCCTGAGTGAGTGAGCAGTGCCGCTCTAGTCCTTGTAGCATTCGGAATGAACATGTTATGATTAGCCCCTTTTTGTGTTTGTTTAACCCTCTTCTCTGTTGTTTTGTTCAGGTCAGCTGCAGCACCTCTCAGGAGCCCTCCCCTTCCCTGTGAACCTCCTGGAGTGCTGCAGCTGAACCACATCACCTTGATTGCCCTCACCCTATTTCAGGCCACTGCTGTCAGTCCTCAGTGTGGAGTTGTCTTTTCTAGTTGTCTGTTTATGGATCGATTTTGTTTTTTGTTTTTGGTTCCCACAGTCAGTGGAGGAAGTTTTGTTATTAAAACACTTTTGAACTCTTGTTAAGGACTATTATTCCTGCGATTGGGTTACTGCCGAACCCCCCTGTGACAGAATGGGGAGAGGGGGGAAGCCGGGGTGAGTGCTGGGCAGAGGGTGAATGCTCCGGGAGGGGTGAGGTAGCAGAGGGACCCAAACAGGAACCACGGAGGAGGATGGGACGTGGTGTGAGAGATCCAAGGTTCGTAGACAGCAAGGTGGAGTAGATTGTGTGAGAGTCCTGAGCAGAAGGGAAACAAACACCAGACGTCAGGCAAAATCCAAAAAAACATAATCCAGTACACGGTCCGAGGTCATAGATCCAATAATCAGAGAGCTAGTCAAAACACGAGCAAACAAGAACAAACAGGTGGCTGGGGCTACCAAAACTGGTGCAATCATCCGGCACAGTGATGTGTCTCATCCTCCTTTTGAACCCGCGTCCCTGATCGGGAAATGTGTGTGACTCACCTCTGCCCAGAAACATGACAGTGCCCCCCCCCCCCCCCCCCTCTCAACGGACGCCCCCTGGCGTCCCAACGCCAGACCTGGAGGCCTCGAAGTCCGTGATGAGAGAGGGATCTTTGATGTAGGACCGGGGAATCCAGGAGCGTTCCTCCGGGCCGTAACCCTCCCTGTCCACCAAATACTGAAGACCCCGACCACGGGGGCATGAGTCGAGGATGCGCCGAACCTTGTAGACTATCCCCCCTTTGTAGAACTGAGCAGGGGGAGGTGGAGCCGGAACCAGGCACAGAGGACTGGAGACAACGGGCTTGACCAGGGAGATGTGGAACACTGTATGAATCCGGAGAGACGATGGAAGATCCAGTCGCACTGTCGTCGAGCTCGGAACTGCCGCCACTTTGAAGGGATCAAGGAACCTAAGGGAAAACTTCTTGGTGTCACGGGCTGTTTTTATTCTCACAATCAATGTTTTTAGGTCTAAGAGTCTGCAGGTGGGCGTGTCTGGAGAGCAGGAGCAACAGCCAGCTGCAGCTCATCTCCAATCATCCTCCAGGGTGTATTTAAGGAGCTGACTTCCTCAACACTCTTGCCGGATGATTACTCAACCTGGGTAGTTCGAGTCAGAATAAAAATCTATTGTTAAGCTAAAGATTAAAACTTAGACTAAGAAATGTTTTTGTGAAGCAGCTTTCTACCAGACTAGGACCAAGATTAATCCTTCCTCTTATCCCTTCAAGGAACCATCTCCTCCAGCCATTTCCAAGAACTTTTCATCAGCTCCACTTCATTCAGCTCCAACCCCTGGCTGTACGCTCTCCACTACGCCCCTACCGCCTACCCTTTCAAGCTCACCACACAGGAACCCTGGACCTCGTCTTCATCAGGACCCCTTTACAACCCTTCTTCATAAACCAACCTGTGCTCCTTCGTAGGCCCTCTAGCCACCTCCTGACAGTAAGCCTAAACCTTCAGTTATCCATCCCATCATCTCTCACGGATATTAACCTTTGTCTCTCTTTTAGAACATCCTGGCACATCCTGCATCAGTTTGAGCAGCGCTTTGAGTTCTCCAGTTTAAAATAAATTATTTATTTTCTTACCTCCCTCTTCCCGTCTCTGATTCTGCATGTCGTGGGTCAAAAGAATACCACAGAACATGACAGAATCATCCGGCCAGAATCCCGACCCCGTCGCAGGATCAGTTTCCCCCAACGTCTCTGAAACCCTCGCCAGCCACGAATCAGCCATACAATCTCTGTTAGAAAAGCTCTCCAATGCTAACCAACGACTGTTTCAGATGGATACCATGTTGCGCCAAGTCCACACACAACTTACCACCCCGGGACCCCCCTCCTCAGAGGCTTCTGCCCCGGGCCCCGCTGTCTCCACCCCACAGGCACTTCCGGGGTCTGCAGCTCAGTTTTGTTTCCGGGTCGCGGACTCACCACCTCCCGAAACTTTCTCCGGTGAGTACGGCAAAAGCCGGGGATTTTTGCTACATTGTAGACTGGCATTTGAAAGATCCCCAGATTCTTTTGTTAACGATTCCGCTAAAATATCGTATATAGTGGGTCTACTCCGGGGCAAAGCCTTGCAATGGGCCGAATCAAGGAGTCGCCAAGCTAGTTTTCTCCAAGGGCCGTTAACTGACTTTTTGGCTGACTTTAACTTAAATTTTGGGGACGTTGAGTCCCAAACGGAGCTGGCTAAGAAAATTTGGAACCTACATCAAGGACGTCAATCAGTAACGGATTTTGCCATAGAATTCAGGACTTTAGCAGCCAACTTCTCTGGGAGTGGTGACATGTTGAAGGGAGCCTTTGCCCAAGCACTAAATGATCGCATTAAAGATCAATTGGCTTACTGTCAGGAACCATCGACCCTTGAGGAACTTATTGCCCTGGCCATACGCATAGACAAAAGACTAAGAGAACGTAGTGGGAGTGTCTCTTTTGCTTCTTCAGCACCGCGCCGGGCTTCTTCACCCCCTTATCGAGCTCGCCCCCAGGAACCACCATCTCCTCCTCCCGAAGAGCCCATGCAACTTGGACGGACTCGACTGACACCGGAGGAACAGCAGCGACGTCTAAGAGGGGGTTTATGTTTCTATTGTGGACAGGCTGGTCACCTGGTCTCCAACTGCCCAAGCCAGTTAAACTCACCAGCCCGCCGGTAGGATTGAGGTTACTGGTGGGCGGTTTTTCAGATAACGCTAACCCTCGATGCTCATTGCCTTGTACCATATTTTATAACCACAACTCTTCTGCTTCCTCTGCTCTCTTAGATTCAGGCTGTGATCAAAACCTGTTGGACCAGGCCTTGGTGCACTCACTCAAGATCCCCACATCCTTGCTTCCTACCCCCATCAAGGTCTCCTCCCTTGACGGCAACTCTTTGACCACTATCACCCACCAAACTGTCCCGGTAAAATTCCTTGTTTCAGGAAACCATTATGAGGTAACATCATTTTATGTTTTCCCTTCCCCTCAGTCACCTGTGGTTCTTGGTCATGCCTGGTTGTCCCTACATAATCCTCATGTAAATTGGAAGACAGGACAGATTGAGTCTTGGAGCCCGTTTTGCTTGTCACACTGCCTACAGTCTGCCTCCCTCACAGATCCTAAGCCCATCTCCTCCTCGGTTGCCCTGCCAGACCTGACCGGAGTACCCAAGGAATACCATGACCTTCACCAGGTATTTTCCAAAGACAGAGCTGCATCCCTGCCCCCACATCGTCCTTACGACTGCGGTATAGACCTACTCCCTGGTTCCACTCTGCCCTCCAGTCGTTTGTACAACCTATCCAGACCGGAGAGGGAGTGCATGGAGCAATATATCTCAGAGTCCCTGGCTACGGGTATTATCAGACCCTCCACTTCACCCCTTGGAGCTGGGTTCTTCTTTGTGTCAAAGAAGGATGGGACCCTACGTCCTTGCATTGATTACCGAGGTCTAAATCAAATAACCATTAAAAACAAATATCCCCTACCTCTTCTTTCCTCAACCTTTGAACCTGTTCAAGATGCAACCATCTTTACAAAGTTAGATCTCCATAGCGCCTACCACCTAGTCAGAGTTCGCGAGGGAGATGAGTGGAAAACTGCTTTTAAGACACCCATGGGACACTTTGAATACCTGGTGATGCCTTTCGGTCTGACTAATGCTCCCGCTGTTTTCCAGTCACTCGTTAATGCAGTACTGAACGACTTTCTGAACAAGTTTGTGACTGTCTACCTGGATGACATTTTGATTTTTTCCAAGTCCCCTGAAGAACACTCTCACCACGTCCGTGCCGTCCTCCAGCGACTATTGGAGAACAGGTTGTATGTCAAGGCAGAAAAATGTGAATTTCATGTGAACTCTGTAAAGTTTCTGGGCTTCATTCTAGAGAGTGGGCGTCTGAAGACCGATCCGGACAAGGTTCAGGCTGTTCTTCACTGGCCAACTCCTTCATCACGTAAGCAATTGCAACGCTTTCTTGGTTTTGCAAATTTTTATCGCCGGTTCATAAAGAACTACAGTCAGACAGCAACCCCCCTCACACAACTCACCTCTGTGAAGAAACCCTTTGTATGGACTCAGGAAGCTGAATGTGCTTTTCAGGAACTTAAGGAAAGATTCACTCAAGCTCCCATCCTCACTCGTCCCAACCCTCAGTTACAGTTCACCTTGGAGGTGGATGCCTCAGATTCAGGAGTTGGGGCAGTGCTATCGCAGACCTCCCCCACTGATCATAGACTACACCCTTGTGCCTTTTTCTCTCGGCGACTATCTCCAGCGGAACGGAACTATGATGTGGGAGACCGGGAGCTTCTTGCCATAAAACTAGCACTCGAGGAATGGAGGCACTGGCTTGAGGGAGCGACTCATCCCATCATCGTTTGGACGGATCACAAAAACCTCTCCTATCTGAAAGAGGCTAAGAGACTTAATCCAAGACAATCACGCTGGTCCATGTTCTTTGCCCGTTTCAATTTCATGATCTCTTTCAGACCCCGGAACCAAGAACGTGAAGCCAGATGCCTTGTCCCGTCAGTACTCCTCTGACCGCGAACTCGAACCAGCAACCATTCTTCCTCCCTCCTGCATAATCGGATCTATCACTTGGGACATCAAGGACAAAGTCCTGGAGGCTCAGAAGACCGAGCCTGATCCAGGTAATGGACCTCCTAACCAGATTTTCGTTCCCTCCACAGTACGGGCCTCAGTCATCCAGTGGGCTCACACAGCCAAGTTTTCCCTACACCCGGGGGTTGGAAGAACTGTAAGCCTGATCAGACGTTTCTTCTGGTGGCCTTCTCTATTTAAGGACGTCAGGAGTTATATAAATGCATGTCATGTCTGTGCCCGTAACAAGAGCAGCAACCAGCCCCCTTACGGCCTTCTCAACCCTCTCCCTATCCCTTCACGACCATGGTCACATATTGCTCTGGATTTTGTCACCGGCCTTCCCCCATCCCGTGGTTTCAATGTTATCCTTACAGTTATAGATCACTTTTCTAAGGCCTGTCACCTCATCCCTCTTAAGACTCTCCCTTCCTCTGCAGAAACTGCTACCCTCCTAGTTAAACATGTCTTCCGCCTTCATGGAACCCCCTCTGAGATCCTCTCTGACCGAGGTCCCCAGTTTGTCTCCAGGGTTTGGAAGGAGTTTGCTGCCCAACTGGGGGCTCGTGTCGCCCTCTCCTCAGGTTTTCATCCCCAGACCAACGGTCTCTGTGAACGGATGAACCAGGAACTGGAGGCGGTGTTACGTTGCTTGTGTTCATCCATCCCCTCTGGGTGGAGCTCCCAGCTGGCGTGGATTGAGTATGCCCACAACGCCCATACCTCTTCCTCCACTGGTCTCTCCCCCTTCGAGGCTTCCCTTGGGTTTCAACCACCTCTGTTTCCCTTGGACAACTTGTCTTCCACCTCTGTGCCACAGTTCATACGCCAAGCCCGACGCACCTGGTCCCTCACCTCAGCGGCTCTTCGTAGAACGGCGGAACGCAATCGCCGCTTGGCTGACCGCCATCGACGGCCCGCCCCTTCCTATGCCCCTGGGCAATCAGTTTGGCTCTCAACATGCAACATCAATCTCAAGAACTCCTGTAAGAAGTTGTCCCCTCGTTTTATCGGTCCGTTCAAGATCTCAGCAATCATTAACCCTTCATCGGTCCGCCTCGACCTCCCTGCATCCATGAAGACACACCCCGTCTTCCACGTCTCCCACATTAAGCCTGTGTCTGCCAGTCCGCTGTGCCCCCCTCCTACTCCTCCCCCTCCGGCCAGGCTTGTTGGTGGAGGTCTCGTCTACCAGGTTAGGCGCTTGCTGGATGTGCGTCGCCGCGGCCGTGGATACCAATACCTGGTTGACTGGGAGGGCTATGGACCTGAAGAGCGGTCCTGGATACCCCGCTCCTTTATTGAGGATCCTTCCCTGATTAGGGACTGTGAGGCCTCCCGGGCCTCCGCCGCTGCCTCTGCCAGGACGCCAGGAGGCGTCCCTTGACGGGGGGGTACTGTCACGGGCTGTTTTTATTCTCACAATCAATGTTTTTAGGTCTAAGAGTCTGCAGGTGGGCGTGTCTGGAGAGCAGGAGCAACAGCCAGCTGCAGCTCATCTCCAATCATCCTCCAGGGTGTATTTAAGGAGCTGACTTCCTCAACACTCTTGCCGGATGATTACTCAACCTGGGTAGTTCGAGTCAGAATAAAAATCTATTGTTAAGCTAAAGATTAAAACTTAGACTAAGAAATGTTTTTGTGAAGCAGCTTTCTACCAGACTAGGACCAAGATTAATCCTTCCTCTTATCCCTTCAAGGAACCATCTCCTCCAGCCATTTCCAAGAACTTTTCATCAGCTCCACTTCATTCAGCTCCAACCCCTGGCTGTACGCTCTCCACTACGCCCCTACCGCCTACCCTTTCAAGCTCACCACACAGGAACCCTGGACCTCATCTTCATCAGGACCCCTTTACAACCCTTCTTCATAAACCAACCTGTGCTCCTTCGTAGGCCCTCTAGCCACCTCCTGACAGTAAGCCTAAACCTTCAGTTATCCATCCCATCATCTCTCACGGATATTAACCTTTGTCTCTCTTTTAGAACATCCTGGCACATCCTGCATCAGTTTGAGCAGCGCTTTGAGTTCTCCAGTTTAAAATAAATTATTTATTTTCTTACCTCCCTCTTCCCGTCTCTGATTCTGCATGTCGTGGGTCAAAAGAATACCACAGAACATGACACTTGGTAGCAGCCTTTAGGGGAACATCCTTAGATGACAGCCAGACTATTTGTCCAGGAGAGTGGGTGGGGGCTGGGCAACGGTGTCAGTCAGCCAACCGCTGATTCCTCTCTGCGGTCCGCTGTAGAGCCGATCTTGTGGCAATCCATGCTCTACGGGCCCGACGAAGGAACTGAGGAGTGGTGGTGGTGATATCTGTCTGTAGGGTGAACAGAGAGGGCTGATACCCGAGGGAGGATTCAAATGGGGACTGACCTGTGGCAGAGGAGACGTGGCTGTTATGAGCGTACTTGACCCAAGCCAGGTGGTCACTCCAGGTTGATGGGTTGGTGGCACAGACGCAGCGGAGCATGGCGCCCAGCTCCTGATTCATACGCTCACATTGGCCGTTAGTCTGTGGGTGAAATCCTGAGGTTAGAGCCACCCGGGGTCCCAGAGTGGTGGCAAACTCTTTCCAGACCCAAGACAGAAACTGGGGGCCACGATCAAAAAGGATTTCGGTTGGGATCCCATGAAGCTGAAAAACATGCTTTATTAGGAGCTGGGCTGTGACGGCGGAAGTAGGAAGGGCCTTTAACGGCACCAAATGGCAGGCCTTTGAGAACCTGTCCACTATGGTTAAAATAACATTAAAACCATGTGAGAGTGGTTATCCACAAACAAAGTCCAAGGCAATATGGGACCATGGATGGGACGGCACAGGTAGGGGATTGAGAAGACCTGCAGGAGGCTGATTGGTACCTTTTTGCTGGGCACGTACATGGCAGGCTGACACATACTCCTTCACATCCTTGTAGAGGGAGGACCAGCAGAAAGAGCGCCTAATCAGGGCCAGGGTTCGACCCACTCCAGGATGGCCGTGTAGACCTGGCAGAAGCTGTCAAGATGGTCTTGCACTACCACCTCCAGCAGAGCTTTGACTGCGTCCCAAGAGCAGTGGGGGACATTGACTCAGAGCGGGCCTTGTTCCACTCTGCGATTGTTGAGGCGGCTGTTGCTAGCTGTGGTCGCAAGGTGGCTGGTGCCAGTCGTGCTGGCAACCCCCGTACCCGCTGGTGGACACCAGAGGTTCGGGGAGCCGTCAGGCTGACGGAGGAGGCCTACAGGGCGTGGCTGGTCTGTGGGTCTCCGGAGGCAGCAGACAAGTACTGGATAGCCAAGCGGGGTGCAGCAGTAGGAGTTGCCGAGGCAAAATCTTGAGCGTGGGAGGAGTTTGGTGAGGCCATGGAGAAAGACTATCATTCGGCTCCAAAGAGGTTCTGGCACACTGTCTGGCGCCTCAGGAGAGGGAGGCAGCAACTCGCTCACACTGTTTACAGTGGGGATGGGGAGCTGCTGACGTCAACTGGGGCTATAGTCGGACGGTGGAAGGAATACTTTGAGGAGCTCCTCAATCCCATCTGCATACATTCCGAGGAGGAACCAGGAAGGAATACTTTGAGGAGCTCCTCAATCCCATCTGCATACATTCCGAGGAGGAACCAGAGCCGGGAGACCTGGGGATGGACTCTCCAATCTTGGGGGCAGAAGTTGCTGAAGTAGTCAAACAACTACACAGCAGCGGAGCACCGGGGGCGGATGAGATTTGTCCTGGGTATCTCAAAGCTATGGATGTTGTAGGGCTGTCATGGTTGACACGTCTCTGCAACATTGCGTGGTCATCGGGGGCAGTTCCTGTGGAGTGGCAGACCGGGGTGGTGGTCCCCATCTTTAAGAAGGGTTACGTGAGGGTGTGTTCCAACTATACGGGATCACACTCCTCAGCCTCCCTGGAAAGGTCTACTCCAAGGTACTGGAGAGGAGGGTCCGATCCATAGTTGAATCTCAGATTGAGAAGGAGCAATGTGGTTTTCGTCCTGGCCGTGGAACTGTGGACCAGCTCTCTACCCTTGCAATGGTGATGGAGGGGACATGGGAGTTTGCCCAACCAATCCACATGTGTTTTGTGGATTTGGAGAAGGCTTATGACCATGTCCCCAGGGGCACCCTGTGGGGGACACTCCAGGAGTATGGGGTGGGTGGCTTTCTGTTAAGGGCCATTCAGTCCCTTTACCAGAGGAGCGTGAGTTTGGTCCGCATAGCCGGTAGTAAGTCGGACCTGTTCCCGGTGAGGGTTGGACTCCGCCAGGGCTGCCCTTTGTCACCGGTTCTTTTCATTACCTTTATAGACAGAATTTCTAGGCGCAGCCGTGGTGTGGAGTGTGTCGAGTTTGGTGGCAGGAGAATCTCGTCTCTGCTTTTTGCGGATGATGTGGTCCTCCTAGCTTCATCCAGCTCTGACCTTCAGCTCTTGCTTGGTAGGTTCGTGGCCGAGTGTGAAGCGGCTGGGATGAGGATCAGCACCTCCAAATCTGAGACCATGGTTCTCGACTGGAAAAGGGTGGCTTGCCAACTCCGGGTCGGGAGAGAGGTCCTACCGGAAGTGTAGGTGTTTAAATATCTCGGGGTCTTGTTCACGAGTGAGGGTAGGAGGGATCAGGAGATCGACAGGCGGATTGGTTCGGCGTCTGCAGTGATGCGGACGCTGAGCCGATCTGTCGTGGTGAAGAGGGAGCTGAGCCAGAAAGCCAAGCTCTCGGTTTGCCGGTCGATCTACGTCCCAATCCTCACCTATGGTCATGAGCTTTGGGTAATGACCGAAAGCACAAGATTGTGGATACCAGCGGCCAAAATGAGTTTCCTCCGTAGGGTGGCCGGGCTCAGCCTTAGAGATAGGGTGAGGAGCTCGGACATTCGGGAGGGACTCTGAGTAGAACCGCTGCTCCTCCGGATCGGATGGAGACAGTTGAGGTGGTTTGGGCATCTGGTCAGGATGCCTCCTGGACGTCTCCCTGGGGAGGTGTTTCGGGCATGTCCTGCCGGCAGGAGGCCCCTGGTCGACGCAGGACACGTTGGAGAGGTTACATCTCCAATCTGGTCCGGGAACGCCTTGGGGTCCTGCCGGAGGAGCTGGTGGAGGTGGCTGGGGAGAGGACGGTCTGGAGCTCCCTAGTTGGGATGCTGCCCCCGCGACCCGGACCCGGATTGGCGGAGGAAGACGTTGACGACCAAAATAGTTAAAAAAAACTAAAGCTTGTTCATTTTTCCAAACAAATTCTGTGATTTTAATTCAGTCAAAACAGAAGTGAAGAATAGCTTCATATGAACTATAGAACCATACTTACGACATTTATTTTCAGACTAAGACTCTTTAGACCACATAACCAAAACACATCACAATGCTGTTTTATTACACGATGATATTTGAGTTCATGTGTTGAAGGTTACTGAGTTTAGTTTGGATTGCCTCGATTACTACACATCTTGGAGATGAGTGTGTGTGTGTGTGTGTGTGTGTGTGTGTGTGTGTGTGTGTGTGTGTGTGTGTGTGTGTGTGTGTGTGTGTGTGTGTGTGTGTGAGAGAGAGAGAGAGAGAGAGAGAGAGAGAGAGAGAGAGAGAGAGAGAGAGAGAGAGAGAGAGAGAGAGAGAGAGAGAGAGAGAGAGAGAGAGAAGCGCTCCAGTGTGAGGATTGGTGTTTGCCCTCCTATCTCTTGGCTCTCCTTAGTGGCGTTACAGCAGCAGGTGTTGATGCTGCCTCCATTGTAAGTGTGGCTCACACCATTAAAAAGTGAGGACACACTTGTTTGTTCTGCATATGTTGGGTTTTGGGGTCTGGTCCACCTGGGTGGGGTGTGATTGTTGACGCTTCAAATTGACTTTTGAAATCTTTCCATTGCTGACATTCTTTGTGAGAATGAACTTTTTTGAATTCTAGTGTTGACATGTGAGGACATTATAACATGACCAGCAGACCTTTCTAAAAACAATAGTGTACACTCAAATAAAGATAACTGTGAACATTGAAACAAATCCAGCTTGTATCAAATTGTGTACACAGAATCCTTTTAAATCAGTTTACAAAAACTGTCTCCACCCCTTGACACACCTTCATGAAGGTCAAAGGTCATCAAAAACTATCTGGAGTCTTGTTTCTTTGTCTGAGCTAACCAAGCTAGTAAACTCCAGGAAAACCTATGCCTGCACCCTCAACATCTTACCCTCATCTTTGTTTAATCCTTCTGTTCTGTCCCCATTTCACAGGTTTCACCTCTGAAAATAGTAGCTCGTTTTTCTCATGTTCATAAAAGATTCCATGGCTTTGCCTACAAAGAGGATTTGAAGATTCTCCCTTGCCCTGCCTCCAACATGCCTCCATCTAAAAGGCTAGGTCATCCAGGGTTACGTCTGTAGTTATGCCACTATAGGCTTAGACTGCTGGAGGACACACTGACCACTTTCCACACTCTACTACTTTCTTCTACGATCTGACCTTTAACTGCATTATTTCCTGCAATTTCAGCTGTTAACATAAATTTTTCTCTAAGTGTTTTTCTCCCCAGAAGAAGCTACAATGGTGTTTCACTGAGCTGTGATAGCCTCATGGAGGGAGCCATCATCTTGAACACTCCTGCTAACCACTTAAACATTCTCCCTCTCCTGATAATGACATTTTACTCTGTTTGACATTGAATGTGCTACTGCTAGTTTACCCGTTTAATTATAAATTCACTAGGATAAATACAATAAAGTTTATCTCTCACCAAATAGAATATTTACTAAGAAATCACAATGTAACCATAGAAACACTACTTTATATTTATGGTGTGTGTGTGTGTGTGTGTGTGTGTGTGTGTGTGTGTGTGTGTGTGTGTGTGTGTGTGTGTGTGTGTGTGTGTGTGTGTGTGTGTGTGTGTGTGTGTGTCTGCTCCGTCTTCTACATCCCCAATGAGTCATGGTGGATGGCTGCTTATACTGAGCCAGGATCCTCTGGAGGTTTCTTCCTGTTAAAAGGGAGTTTTCCTCTCCACTGTCGCTGCATGCTTGCTTAGCATGAGGATTGCTGTAAAGACTCTGACACAAGTCAGTGACTTGATGCAATTTGCTGGGTTCCTTATATAGGAAGTATTTCTGATTGGCTGAACGAACTGACCTGAATTGGAATGTTTATTATGTGAAGTGCCTTGAGACGACTCTTGTCGTGATGTGGTGCCATATAAATACGCTTGAATTGAATTGAACCTCTCAACCTCACACACCAACTCAGACTCATTCTCCACCAGAGAGGTGACATTTTACATACTGAGAGCCAGTTTCTGTTTCCTTCGGCTACCACCCATCACGCTTTGCACCCGACCACTTTGGCTTTTCCAACAGTTTGTGAGCCCATGGGATGGGAGATTGTGAGGATGGATTTATAAATGGAGTGTCATAAACTGATGTCATGTTCTGTGTCCTTGTGGTCCCCAGCCTCCTCCAGGTTTCCCTCCAGGTTCCCCTCATGTGTCCCCAAGCCTCCTGTGTCCCTTCTTGTCCCCAGCTCCCTCCTGGTTTCCCTCATGTTCCCCCCTAGTGTTTCTGTATCCTTTTGGTTCCCCAATCCCTCCAGGTTTTCCCCTAGTCACTCTGCTGTAGTTTTCTATTGGTTCAGGTTTTCATTTCATTAGTCTCCTTTAGTGTGTGTGTTTTCCTTCCCCACTTGTTTATTAGTCTCCCTCACTCCTCAGGTCATTAGTTATTTATCAATGGTTCTCCTGTGCACTTAGTCTTAGGTTTATTTATGTAGTGTCCCATAGGTTATGGTTTATCCCCTCCTCTGCTTGGTTTTCTATTCCCATTTAGTTTATTGATTCCACCAGTCTTCTTCAGTTCTCTCCAATCAACCTCATAGCTTAACGCAAACCAAATTCTTTTACATCCAAAACTCATCTCTCCTAGATGCGTAAGTTCTGACTAACCTCTCATTCACACATAGTTTTCATAAACCAGTTCCATCCATCTCAGTAAATGCTTAGTTAAAATGTCATGTTTTAATTGTTTGAAAAATAAATTCTTACTTTTATAAACCTGACTGTTTTCTGAATCAAAATGAAATGTGTACAATCCCCTAATAAATAAAGAATGCTAGAATATTCTGATTAAAGCACAATAAAGACCAGGCAGGGTGATATTCTATATTTAGATAGAGTATCACAGCTTATTGGTCATGAGTAGATGTAACATATATTGAGTTCTTAAAGCACTCAATTTACCAAACCCTACACTCTTTGAAGCATCAGGAGTCAATGAAGGTATAGGGTTTGGCAAATTGAGTGCTTTAAGAGCTCAATATATACAT
>NC_091752.1:61625997-61680997 GCF_043380555.1 Nothobranchius furzeri | reverse complement strand
AGCGGAGTCCGGGAATCCTATGGAGCATGAGTGTAGAATGCTGGGGCGCAGCAGTATCCTGAGGCGTCGGGGACAAAACCTGAAGGCAGGTAATCACAAAAATCCACAATCACGAGAGTACAAAAACACTAGAGCCTCAAAAGTCTAGAAGACACGACGAGGGCTGGAAACTACCAAGTTGTAGCAATCATCCGGCGTCGAGCTGTGTTCTCCATCCACCTTATGTAGGAGGCCTGCTAATTGCTGACCAGGTGCAGCTGGAAAACTCCCTCTCCTGCAACACCCTCAAAGATAGGTTGTTGAGAGGAGTACTCGCCCCGGCTCATGACAGAAGAAAGCTGAATAAAGAAGTCAAAAACCACCGATGCACAGTTCACATCCCCCACCTCCACCCCCAAAAGGCTCAGGCAGCAAGCAGATGCAGAGAGGGATCAAACCACTGCTAAAAATAGATTTTATAAATTTGGAAAATGCATCAGTGCAAAATGTATGTGTCTGTCCAAATTATTGTGATCATCAACATATATACTGGAAAATGAAGATCCATAGGCTCGAATTATAGGTTTTTGTTTCCAAATGGGAGGTTCCCACTACTGCCATTTCGACCGTGTCACGGGTCTCGTCACACGCAGACTATCCAAACAATGGGAAAAGAGGTGGAGCTGAGGATGGGGCTGTTAAGGTGAGAACAAATGAACCAATAGCTACTAGCTAACTAGTACCTAGTAAGCTAGGTCACGGCCAACTGGTTTCCGTGAGGGGCTGTAGTCATGATAGTCACCTTTCAGATATAATATGGACTGGGACAGTTAAATTACAAGAAAAGCCTCAGACCGCTGCAATCATAGACAGGCACCATGGCCTTTTACATCCGCTCATGCTCCATGGTCAGAGATCTGCGGGACATTAGCTACATGCTAACCTGAAGCTAAGTTTTCCTGGGCATTTTTAGCAGGAAGAATTTGGTAGTAAAGGCACCTCCAGCTTGCTTAGTCATGAAATCATAACTAGGCAAGCTGACCAAGGACATTGGCCATCATTGGTCCATTGCAGTAAAAGATCAGCGAGTCCGCCATTGTCGACAGTCCCGACCCTGGGAGCATCGACACAGCTCCCGGATTTGTGTCGCGCTCCCAGCCGTAGACGGGAGTGTCGACTTGGCTGGTGGCGCTGTGTCGACACGGGGTCAGGAGCCATGTCGTGGTACACTAGAACCGTCAAAAATGGCGGACTTGCGGATATTTGGCTGCGGTGGAACAGCGAAGCCTGATAGCCTCCGCTATCCTCTGTCAGATATGTAGCTCTAGTTTTGTTTCCCAGCAGCCACACCAACACGTTATATTTCAACCCATCTTACACCAAGCAGCTTTTTGGTAAACACATTGAATTTCCCCCATTCTAAGAAAAATGCACGTTAACGACTCAAAAGTGAAGCAGCGTCAACTTAAAGAGTTGCAGTGTTTCTGTGGTCTACAGCCTTGCATCAGAGCCAGTGTGTGTATCCCGGTTGACCCGGAAAACGGGAACAGCCAGCCGCCTGCCCTAACAACTGTTCCCGGGCAGGAAACAGGAGAAGCTGGACACCCCCTCAAGGTTCTTGCCCCACTGACATGTTTGACCAAGCAGTTAATTACACAGCATTTCCCCCATTCAACCAGCAAAATAAGGCACAGAAATATAAATTTACCTCCTGATAAAAAGAAGCAGAAACAAGTTGGATGATCTGTTAGTGCAGTCGATAACCACAGCTTGCCCTCTGTGTCCAAATAGTTCCACCGACGACATTCCACGCAAACACACACTTAGGCCCTTGGGAGTGAGCACATTCAACAGCATTTGGCAGGGGGATTTCTCAGCCTCCTCCTGAGTGCCGGTAACCACTTCCAATTTTAAACTGCACTTAGACACCGAGGGCTGTGGGTGCAAGTGGAGTGGTGCGGTGGCATCCGCTGGCATAGGCCAGACAATGCCTGCACTGCCCGCTCACCACAGCCATGGAATACACCTCATCAACACACAACACTTAATGGAGCAGGCGGAGGGAGACTAGGGGTCTTAGAAAACCTCTGTTGTTGCTTGGCTTCCTGGGGCTGGAGACTAGGAGGGAGATCTGGCCGTCTGGTTGGGGTCTGGGGTGGCGGGTTGCTGTGCTCGGCGTTGGGCGGGGCAGCCTGCTCATCAGCACCCCAGCAGAAAGGGTCAAACTCTGGTAACCGGTGATGGTTGTACCCGGTGTGCAGCAGTACCGGGACCAGAGTAAATAGGGTATGTATGGGGAGCATGAGTGGGTGTCCTGTGTGCATTTTTGTAAGTCTTTGGTTGTATATGTATGTGTGAGCATGAGGGGGGGAGTGTGTGACTGTGTTTGTGTATGACTGTATATGTCAGGTGGGGCCTTTGACTCCTCCCCTCTCCTGGGACCTCCTTTGATGATATAGATCTCTGTCTCCCCTCCCCCTGCCACACCTGGTGTGGGGTGTGGTGCCTTGGTCTGCCTGGGTGTTCGTGGCTCCCGGGTCAGGGGGTTTAAGATCTTTGGCGCCTGCCCGGTCAATCCCGGTGGCTGCCTGGTGGGGTCTGGGTGCCTGGGCTCTGCTGGGTCCCCGGCAGGGGTGGTCGCCCCTGGGTCCCGGGTCGCTGGGTCCCGGGCTCGGCCGGCTAGGGGGTGGGAGGCGGCGGGCGGGCCTATGGGCTTGCCGCTGATATCTCCCGGGACTCTGCCGGCTGCTGGTTGTGGCCCCCCGGGGCGATCTTCTGCGCCTCTCTAGGGGGGCGGGGGGCCTTTCTGGTTGCAGACCCCTTGGGGTTCCTGTGTTCTGGGGCAGCGCCTGGATCTCTGGGACTTGGAGCTCCCCCCGTCTCCAACGCATCTTTGGGGGGCAGATCTGTGGTCCCTCACACTCTCTATTGGACGCTCCTATAGAGAAACCTTACATAAACAAGCGCGTGTACACACACAGGTGCTCACATGGTGCTCTCAAAAGTAGGGGCTTGGGCACGTTCAACACTTGTCCCAAGGCTGTCGTTGCCACTAAATGCACTATGACTTATGATCGTGTGATTGTTCAGTTAAACAATGTTGATTTTACATTTCATCATCACGTTGACGCAGTGATAGCTTGCTCCTGATGTATTGTTGTGTGTCCCATTTTTTTCTGCTCTTCTCTTTCTGCAGGTCTAGGAGCAGACTCTTGTTCATTATTGTTTATTTTTGTGGACCCCCCCTCTTCCCACCATTTGTCTTTTCCTTTCTTTTTCACCTCTGTCTCCGTGTCTGGTCGGAATTACAAAGCATTCAAAAACAATAACAATAAAATTTCAAGTATCAGGCGTGACATTTAAAGTAGACGCTTTGATGCTCCACCTGAGAATAAATCTGTAAGGCTTGTTACTAGCATTCAGACATCAATTCTGCTTGCTTCACAGCCAGACAGGACACGGTAAAAAATAAAAATAAAAAAAGGAATGTTGTTTGTGCAGTGTGTACATGTGTCAGATGACACAGACCCCATCTTGAACATCCGATGACCTGTACAATGTACTCTGTGTAGATTTTTGTACTGAATTAATTGTAAATTGGAGTGTCTGATCATTTTAAATTTTGTTAAACACGTTTGGGACCAGAAGTTCTGGTCAAAGCTGACTGATAGATCTACCTCCCATTTTTCAATAGGGTTTGCTATCCTATCGTCTATTTTGGACAGTGTCTTTTATATTTTGGACAGTAGTTTGGGGGGGTTGAGATTATAGAAGTCTAATACCTTTGGTGGTGTTTGTAATTCTATTTTATTGAGCTTAAATTTTTGTTTGACTACAGATTTAATTTGGTGATATTCTAAAAAGCTATTCTTATCTATTCCAAATTGGGAGACTATTCTATTAAATGGGATGAAGTCCAATCCTTCATATATGTGTTCCAGGTATAGAATTCCTTTATTTTTCCAGTCCGGAAGGTTAATCATTTTATTATTTTGCAAAATATTAGGATTATTCCAGATAGGTGTGCGTCTGCGTGGTATTAGTGAAGGCTCTGTCATTTTTAGATACTCCCACCATGCTGTCAAGAGAGGTGCTGATACTAATACTTTTGAAGCCCTCATGTTTTCTTATGCTTGAGATAATAAATGGTAAGTCTGAAAGCTCTATCGTATTGCAAAATGTCTGTTCTATGTCTAACCCAGACTCATCTGGTGGGTTATCTTGAAACCATCTTTTGCCAGGGCTTTACAAATTATTTTGAGATCAACATTAATAAGCAAAATTGGGCGATACCTGGTAGGAAATGCAGGGTCTTTGCCTGGTTTGAACAAGAGACTAATATTGGCTGAGTTCATATTTGGCTGTAATCTGCCACTCTCTTCGATTTCCCTCACCATTCTGAAAAATATTGAAGCCAGAATGATCCAGATTTCTTTGTAGAACTCTGCTGGAAACCCGTCTGGACCTGGAGCTTTCCTATTAGTCATGGATTTAAGGGCTTCCTGGAGCTCAGCTGATGTTAATGGTGAGTCCAGGACTGTAACTTGGCTGTCTGATAATAGAGGAAGTGTTATCCTGTCAAGGAAATCATTGATCTCGTTATCTGATGGGTTTATCTGTGGTGAGTACAAAGTTAGGGTAAATTCTCTGAAAGTGTTGTTTATGCTTTCATAAACTATATTCCCGGTTGAGTCTATAACAGCAGATATGGTAGTTGTCTCTTTATTTATTTTTAATTGGCTAGCTAAAAATTTACCAGATTTATTACTATGTTCAAAGTTTTCTATTTGTAGTCTTTGTGCTAAAAATTGTCTTTTTGTCAATAATTCCATGAAGTTGTAATTTAGCTTTACGTAATTAGCTCAGTAACTCTTCTTCTGTGAATGTCTTTAAATACATAATGATTTCCTCTAACTCCTGAATACGTTTGGTTTCTGTTTTTTTTCCTATGTGATAAGAAATAGACTATATCACCTCTCATCACTGCCTTTCCTGCCTCCCAGAGAACAGATGCTGATGTTCCAGGCAGTTCATTATGTTCTAAATATAAAGCCCACTCCTTTTTGAAAAATTCTATAAAATTATCTTTAATGTGTTCAACCTCCAGTTTTTGCTTGGGGGGATTGTCTTATTGTTTACCAGAGTTAAAGAAACCGGAGCATGGTCGCTGACAGCTATGGGGTGTATCTCAGTGTCTGAAATGCCAGCCAACAATGAGCTGCTGACTAGAAAATAATCCAAACGTGAATGAGAGTGATGGATGTGTGAAAAAAAGTATATTCTCTACGGTTAGGATGAAGAGATCACCAGGCATCACAAAGCCCATAATCACTCATGTAATGTTTAACTATATTAGTGGATTGCCAGTTGCACTGAGTCCCAGCTGTACTGAGCCTGTCTGTTAAGGAGTTCATCCAAAAATTAAAATCGCCTCCAAGTATAAGTGGACAGTCCAAGTGTTCAGAGAGTAAAGCTAAAAAAATATGAAATAATGAAGGGTCATCAATATTTGGACAGTATATGCTGACAATACATAAGCTTTGGTTCTGTACAGATATTTTTAACATTATAAATCTACCTTCTGGATCAGAAAATGTGTCCAATACTGTGAAATTGATGTTTTAGTGCATTAGAATAGCTGCACCTCTTTGCCTAGAGTAATAGCAGGCAGGGAACATGCCGGGAAACTCAGGTGTTTTAATTTCATCTGCGGATGTGGCAGATCTATGAGTCTCTTGTAATAATATTAAGTCTGCTTGCACTCTCTTTAGCTGATCAAAAATCTTTAATCATTTTTCTATGGAGCCAGCTCCATGTACGTTCCATGAGACAAACCTTAGTGCACCCATAGATGTGTGTGTGTGAGTAGCTAAAATATGACGCCTTCATGTGAATCAGATGGAATAAGTAACTAAATGTACAATATAGTATTTTAATAAATAACAGAAAAGTAAATAATAATAATAATAATAATAATAATAATAATAATAAAGATCCAGCAGTGTTTGTGGTTGTATTATTTGACGGATAAATTATGATATTGTGCTGTGGATTTAATGTGTGTGTGTGTGTGTGTGTGTGTGTGTGTGTGTGTGTGTGTGTGTGTGTGTGTGTGTGTGTGTGTGTGTGTGTGTGTGTGTGTGTGCTGAGTCTGACGCAGTGTTGGAAAGTTGTGTGGTTGTGCCATACAGGTGTAAAGGTACAGAAGCAGGTAAAGAGAGGAAAGGAAAGAATTATACAGGTTAAAGAAGAAGAAAGAACTAAAAAGAAAAGGTGATAGGGGTGTGAGGTGGTGATGAACAGGTGATATCATCTAGAATACGGATTTAGCAGCTGTTTAATCCTGACGTGCTCAAACTCAGTGAATCCTGATAAGAATAGTAAATGTCTGACCTGATGTTGGGCTAATACAGACAGTCTGTCACTCCTCGCTCCTTGTAAAGTTTATTGTCCACATGAAGCTTATCCACTGAGATGACAGCTCTCTTCCCATCCTGGATAAACTTTTTGCGCAGCGGAAAGAGGACTCAGCGCCGATCCAGGATTTCCTTAGGGAACTTGTCATTTAGGCTGAAGTTTTTTCCTTTGAGCTCTCTTCCGTGACTTTTAACAAGATCCTTCTGCTTAAAATGTTCAAATTTAGCCACAATGGGATGAGGTCTTCTGCTGTCCAGTCTTTTAGCTCCAAGGCGGTGTACCCAGTGAAAGGTGATGTTTTTTACAGTTTCTTCGGGTATCTTCGTTTGGGTCTGGAGAAATATTTTTATTGTTTCCTCGCAGATCTCGGCCCGTTCCGTCTGCTCCGGCAGGCCTGCGAACACCAAATCATCCCTCATGCTACAGGCCTGAAGGTCCAAAACCATCTCCTTCAGAATCTTGTTGTCCTGGGCAGGGCTGGACTGGGACAAAAATTCAGCCCGGGCATTTTGACTGGAGACCGGCCCATCACCTGTTCTTTTTTGGAAAAGACATTAATCCTTATGCTGTTTCTGACACACACCAACGTACACTTTCTTATTGGTAGTATTTATGTATCAATCTAATAAACGTAAACCTACACCATCCTTCCTATCCTGGTATTCTAAAAAGTAGGGTTGGGGGTAACTGATTATTTTTAAAATGATTATTCTGACGATTATTTTATCGAATAGTCGACTATTCTAATGACTATTTAGATGATTAATCTAGCGATTACTTTTCTATTGCACAATTAATAAAAACCAAAAAATTCTCAAATAAATTCCTCCAAAAAATTGATAAGTTGTTACTGTAAGAGAATAAACACTACAGGCCTTCCATTTTGTATAACACTGCTTTTATTGTGTTGCGGTTGTTTATGTTCTGGTGACGTGTAGAACTTGGGAGTGCAGGCTGCTGCCTGAGAGGTGGTTGGAGACGGAGTGTCTCCATGCTGCTTTGTTTTGTTCACTTATGTGTGTGAGGCAAGTGGTGTTACGACCCTTCCTGGGGAGTCACGTGTTTCTCCTATTTTAACTGTAAATCCTTCTAGCTGTTATATTTATAACAAGAAACAGATATTCGGACAGAATATTTTCACGTTTATTCGAATATGATTGTGGAACACACCCAGCATCATAATACATGAAGTAATATTTATGCCAATTTAAGCCTTTATGGGTGACCAGGACTCTGTGTTTATGAATGTGGAAGACACCCAGCATCCTGTGATGGCACTAATAACATCAAGAGATAATAAATAAGGTAATATTTAGGTCAATTTAACCCTTTACACGTGACCAGGACACTGTAATCAATTTTTGGCAAGGGAAATGATCATTTGTTGCCATTTTTGAGGTGTTTATGAATGTGAAAGACACCCAGCATCCTGTGATGGCACTAATAACATCAAGAAATAATAAATAAAGTAATATAGGTAAATGTAACCCTTTACAGGTGACCAGGACACTGTAATCAATTTTTGGCAAGGGAAATTATCTTCTTTTTTTTTTTTTTTTTTGCCCTTTTTGGGGTGTTTTTGATGACACAGTAGGCAGTATGAGTACAGTAACATCAACAGATAATACATAAAACCCTTATTTGGTCAATTTTAGCCTCCATGAAAATCTTAGCGATTCAATCACTTTTTGGCAAGTAAAATGCCATTTTAGTTGTCTACAATTAAATCATCAATAAAGAATTTAAAGATATTTTGAGGCATTTCTTATAGGTAAACGGGAGGGTGTAGTCTATTTGGCACGTGACAATCTTAATTTTATGTGCTGAAGTGCTTTTATCTTGTTACTTTTAAATAGAGCAACGTAATGTATAGATAGTAACCTACACAGTGTCATTGTAAAGCCAAAGCTTGATCATTTTAAATACTTTTTTTCAAGTAAAAATGTGCCCCAAACTAGTTAACTGTGGCTCCATGTCAAGTGGACTAAAGAAAGGAAGGGGAAAAAATTAAATCGCTGGAGAATTGTTTATTTCCATTTATACAACGTTTACATTCAATACAGGGTGCCATTTTACATTATTTATTTTTTTTGTTATCAAGGCTGTAACATAAAGAAAGCCAGTTCTTACCACAAAGTTTGTGGCACAAACCATCTTTCAATCGCAAATATTGCAAAAAGGATTAATATATCCTCATTGTGAACGTTTAAGACAATTAGCAACACTTAAAAAAACTTCCGAACTGGAAAAACTAATGTGGCAAGGTGCAGAAACGAGTGCCCGGGCGGGATTCGATCCCCAGACTCCCGGGTTAGAGTCATACGCTCTAACCAGTCAGCCAAAGGGACATCCCCTTGACCAAGTAGCCAGGGCGCAAGATCAATCAAGACATTGTGACAGGACGCTCACACTGCCACATCTTCCTCCCTCTTTCCACAAGCACGTCCTCGTGCTCCCGCGCAGGCTGCCACAAACACTGCCACACTAATATCCGCGATAAACATCTGTTTAAGTACCGGAAGAGGTTATCTTTGCTTTCTGAATGTCCATATTGCTAGATATGCTGAGTTTTAGGGCGAAATCCTGGGGAATTTTGTCTAGAAATGCAATTACCTCACCGTGCGCGATCCCGCGGTGGCTAATCATTTTTTGGCAGCGAGTCAATTTATGGCACAACACCGGCTCGGGTTTCTCCTCCTCCTCCCTCTTTTCTTCTCCAACCTGTCGCTGGGCTGAGGCTCCATCACTTCCTAAATTGATCTTACTTGAACCTTCACTACCAAACAACTGTGAGATTTTAACACATGTGCCAGCATCAGCCTGAAGGGCCAGTTTCTTTTTTAGTCGAATTTTCTCGGCTCCTCCTTTCCGTTTTTTGTTCTCCATTTTGTAAAGCTCGTCTGTCTGTTTACTGAGATTCACAAACAACTGGCGGGTGCATCAGACCTCTGGCTATTGGTCCAGCCCAGAGTGTATTATTACCAATTGGCCAATCCACCAACTTTTACGAGGCGTCGCGTGGGGCGGCGCGGGCAAGTTGTCCGCAACAACCAGAGGCCAGAAAAAAAAAAAAAAAAAAAACAGACACCGGCCCATAAAAGATGAAAGGGTCGGCCCAGCGGGCAGTTGCCCGCTATGCCCTATGGTCAGTCCAGCACTGGTCCTGGGTGATCCGCACCATTCCCTCTTCCAGGGAAGAAACGGACTCCCGTAGAGACACGTTCTCAGCAGCGAGCCGCTCAACCTGCTCTTGGCTGAGCTCCAAAGATGTTCGGATGCCCTGAAACTCCTGGTGTAGAACCTCAAGCAGATCAATTCACCCCTCAAATTGTCACGCCCTGTCCTGTCTACTCTTAGGTTTGGTCTGTTCTCCGTTAATTGCTCCCACCTGCCTCTTGTTTCCCAATCACCATAGCTCCCGCTCCTCTTGTATTTAAACCCCTTCTGTTCTGTGTTCCCTGTCGTGTCATTGTTTCAGTGTTCCAGCGTGTGACTCTAATAAATCAATGTTAGAAGTTCTCACCTGCTTGCCTGTTTTCCTCCCCGCGTGTGGATCCTTTCCTCACCTCAGCTCACCTCGCCACACGCTCGTGATACAAATCCCAAAAGCCGTTTATCTATAGAATCTAATAATTCTAATGTGTCCTTACGGGGAGATGAGGCCTCAGGCGAGTCCTGAGGACGGCTCATCTTGGTCCCAGGTGTTTTGGTCTCAGCTGCTTATTTCTTCGGACCCATAACGAAAAACTCAAAAACTCCGTCAATATATTTTTGTAAACTTTCTAGATTTTCTTCACTTACCTCCAGGTTGAGTGAGTTATACTTACCAAAATATTTTTTGAGTTGTCAGTAGATAAATTGGGCAAAAATGTGTCTTAACTGTGGATATTTGCTAACGAGCTGCCATCAGCTTCAAACGCTGCCGTGTATCCGGTGATCGGCCGTCAGCGCATGCTCCAAGGATGGACTTATTGTTAACAGAGCGGGAATTTAATAGAGCCATGCTGAGTGAGGTGGAGGAATCAGAAACTACAGAAACAGCTGGAGTTAGTGGACATAAATTAGCATGGTTAGATCCACGGTGTTTATAAAAACCACTTATGTAGAGAACACGAGGAGAAACCATTGAGGAATGAGGATAAACCGACCTTTGAAAACTTGGACGGAGAAACCGCGCCGCAACGCGGCCTGGCGGGAATGCGAAAGTGGCGCTCAAGTTGCCAAACTAAGGAAAAGAAGCTAGAAGATGACGCCAATGTTTACTAGATAAACCACACTTTAAGGGAAGTCTTTTTCTCACCTGGATTCCTGCTCGTTTGAATACCTTTTCCTCTGACGTTTTCCCGGGACCAGATAAACATTGCTGGAGGCGCCCTGGTTAGAATCGTCATTTGGCTCCGGGCCAGTGCACCACTCAGATAAATAGACAGGGAGGTACGTCTTGATGCATCTTCGGCGATCATGAACGAACGGAAGGACAAAAGAGTATGGCGATCACAGGAGATGGTAGCAGAGACACTACTGTAGAGGATCACAGATAGAAGCAAGGTGGAAAAGAGGTGGTTAGTGGAGAAAAGTTTGAAAAAGTGGCCGGTGACTGCGGCTAAGCCAAGCACAGGTGCCATCTTGTTACCGACCGAGGGAAAGCTGTGGAAGTGAAGTTTGCCGGGCTGGCCCGCCACAGAGCTTTCCTGAAAGCAGCAGGTGCAATCGACGGCTGTCACATTCGGATCAAGGCTGAGCTGTCCTGGTGGTCAGTGCTACAGAAACAGGAAACTTTCCATCCACCATCCTGCAGGCAGTTTGTGACCATCAGGGCCGCTTTATTGACACCTATGTGGGCTGACCCGGGTCGGTCCACAATTCCAGGGCGCTCCGGCACAGCCCACTGCACAGGCAGTCAGCCTATCCTCCTCCAGGACACTTCATCCTCGCAGATGGAGGGTACCCGTGCCTCCAACATCCACTCCCCCCTCATCACTCCCTACAAACGGGTGGTTCAAGGTGTGGGAGCCCAGCACTTCAACAGCCATCATTACAGGGCAAGCTGCATCATAGAGATTGCTTTTGGAATGATGAAGACCAGGTTCAGGGCCATCTTCCTGAAAGCGCTGGAGGTGCACCACACCTTTGTACCTCATGTAAGTTAACACAAAGTGGAAATAATCTTTGGGTGTGATCTTTGTGTTGGAATAAAATATAAATTAAATTTTTATCTCTATTACAGGTCATCACAGCATGCACCATTCTGCACATCTTCCTCAGTGCTGGTGACATTGTGGTGAACCTGAGGATGATGCTGCAGAAGATGAGGGGGAGGCTGGTTTGGAGGTAGTCAGTGGTGCCCTCTGGCGGGACCAACTTTCTGCTGAGGTGTCTGCTCTGGAGGAAGTACCACCAGACCATGATTACTGTTAACAGGCAAGTAATTTACGTAGGAATCTCTAGTTTAAAAATAATTTAGTCCTGTTATCTGCTAGTTACAAGTATTATACTCATGATCTCCTTTTTGGCATATATCTGAATGTATATCTTTTTTTCAAAGTGGAAGAGCTAAAGTTAACATCAGATTGTGCCCAACAAAAGGGCTCTAAAATAATTCATATGTAAATGTTTTGCATATTTATTGCAAAATCTCATTTTTCTGCTGCTTTAGTGCTGCAACAACGGTGTATAAATAAGAACAGTGAAGAACCGTATCTTTGAAACAGTTTTGTTAGTGACAGATTTTTGTGAGTTTAGAAAAGAAGCAGATGAGACGGCATGTCCGACAATTTTGTTTTTTGTCTGATAATATTAGAACATGTCAGTGATGTCTGAGGTGTTTTAACAAACACTGTATAAGTAACACTCCTGGACAGGGTAGGAATTACACAGAGGCTTTTGTGGGGTTCTGTTTTGCCTTGGCCCCCAAAATGCCTTGAAACGGCCCTGGGTGTGTGACTGAGTTTTGAAGGGGATCTGAATTGAATCAGATGTATAAATATTACATGTGTATAACTTATTGTTTTATACAGGTAAAAACGTGTAGTGGAGATAAATCTACCTACATTTTGCTTTTCAACACTTTGCTTTGTTTTCTTGTTTTGATTGAACTATTTTCCTGTCCTGTCTGTCTCTCTTCTTCCTGCATCTCCTTTAAACTCTCCAGAAACACTGCTGCCTGGATTCTTACTTTTCCACCTCATCAGTTACTTTTGAGCAGATCAAAGGGATCTCCTGACCGCAAAGCGGAGTGCGCGTTTCGATGCTGCGTCAGTGAGGTGAAATCACCACAGCACACGATGAGCGGAGCGTGTCAGGAACGATTAAAAAACAGAGTACCAGAGGATATATTTTGTTACGCCACCTTGAGAATGTATCGTGCACCGGACGCAGCTGACGCACAAACGATCAGCGCTCTGCGTCCTCTCCGCTCAACAGAATCCTGCTACGCTGAGAGTCCATAAATATTGGAATATAGGCGGTAACTGGATCTTTCCCTGAAAGATATCTAGCCCCTCATAACTCGATCCCTGCTCCTGAATGAAAAACCGGACATTTTGATCAATTTGATCACACACACACACACACACACACACACACACACACACACACACACACACACACACACACACACACACACACCGTATATGTCTGTACATACATACATGTATGTTTCATGCTATCATATTAGCATGCTAACACTGTAATGATGTGAAATCCCAGCAGGCTTGAGCTCTACAATACAATAGCTTCTCTCACAGAACAAATTTCAACTGTGATTCAGGTAAAAATGTATATTTCTCTCAGCAGCACTTGTCAGAAACATGGTGTTTGTGGTTATTTTGCATCTTTTTCTCACCATGTATCAAAAAGTCTAAAGTGCTGTTATTGATGCAGAGCAGCAACAACACGTAGAATTTGCCTCCTCTGAAGAAGCAGGCTAACTCCATTCAAAGCTTTTACCTCCTGCTTCAAGGACCAGGATGTACATCCACACAACTGTACTGCAGAAGCTCTCAGAGACACACTGAGGCAGGTTTCATTACACTCAAAGAAAAGTCCTTTCCTTCTCTGAAATATCACTTGGCATTTATTGTTGCATTTAAATGTGAGTATTAAAAAAAGTAAACACACATTATCTTCTTCAACACTTAAGTAAAAGACAAGGAAAACAAAAGATGGCTAAAACATTTTTAATGACTGAAATATTTCATCTTTGGTAACACTGTAGAGAGGTAATTACTGTATGTATTTGGGTGCTTTTAAAGCTTAAAATACTACTCTACACTTTGACCAATGTGATATGAATTTCCATATGAATATGATTGATCTTTAATGTTTAACCAGAAGATTTAGAATTCTTTGTTTATTCTGGGATTGTAGAACTCTTCGTATTGATTCAAGAAGAGAGTCAGGGTTATAAAAAGTAAGAATTTATTTTCCAAACAATTAAAAACATGACAAGTTAAAGAATATTACTGTGATGGATGGAATCTACTTAGAAGGATTATGATGTATGGTGACAATATATGAATGTGAGGTTATCAGAACTTTTGTATCCAGAAGAACTGAGATCTGGGTGTCAAAAGGAAAGAATTTGGTTTGCGTTAACTAGGAAGTTGATTCTGATCAAAAATACATCAGACGCAATCGCTGTGTCTACCTCAACCTTTCTTTGGAGACCCTCTTCGCGGATCCGAAGGTCAGGGAGGTCGGTTGACCTCTGGGCACCGAGGTTTGTAGAATAACCGCAGCACCGACTCTCCAGTCCAAAGATGTTTCCTGGTCACAAAAGATGGATGAAACCGTTTGCGTCTAGAAGGACTCTTAGGGAATTGGAACAGTATCAGCTTTGTTCTGCATGAACCATTTGCTGTGTCAGCAGTAGGTAGCTTTTATCAGAGTTTTGACAGCTTGTCAAAAATGCTCTGGGTTAAAGAGGTTTCGCTCCGGACGGCCATTCCGTTGCTTTCTCTAGAACTGACTCACCGTCTCGTGAGCTCTGTTTTAATATTCTCATATTATGAATTCTTGTCCAATCGGAATGTGCCATGTTAAGGGATATTACCAAGAACCTCAAAACATCATGCCTTCTTTGAGATACCGGATGCTCTGATTAGGGGTAAAGAAATATCTATGCGTCATGAGTTTAACTTAACTTAAATTTATCTCTCTAATGGACCTTGTGTCTGAGTGTAGGTGATGATTGCTTTGTCATATCAAACATTACTGATTATCATTTATATAAATGCTAGGCTAGTTTAAATCCTACCTGTTTGATAGATATCATTTTGTAAATGTACGTGACAATTCTTCTTCATACTCCAGGGTTACTTGTGGAGTACCACATGGTTCAGTGCTTGGACCAATTCTTTGTACTATATACATGCTCCCAATTGGTAAAATCATTAGACAGCATGGGATAAACTTCCACTGTTATGCTGACGATACTCAGTTATATCTATCCATTAACCCTGATGAACCTAATCGGTTAGTTAGATTACAGGCTTGTCTTGAAGACATAAGAAATTGGATGACTCAAACTTTCTGCTTTTAAATCAAGACAAGACTGAAGTTCTCATCTTTGGACCTGAAATTCAGAAAAGGAAATTGCTTAGTCAATCACCTGGCTTGTATGGCATTAAATTAGTCTCAGAAAAAAAAAAAAAGGGGGGGGGGGGGGGGGATATGTCACGTCTCTAAATAAAGTAAAATTTTCTAGTGCAGAGTGGAGCCAACCCATAGAAGCAATGATTTGATCTCATTTCAGAGAAAAATAGAACAGGTTAGATGCACCTAATAACTAAAATTACTAACAAACTCAGGAATCTGTGTCTTTGCTTCATTGTTCTGGTGCTGAGAATATCACTAATGCGGATCAAAGGAGATCCACAGATGAATGCACCTCTTATTTATTATTTGGAGACTACATTTACTGCAGCTGGCAGAGGCAGAGATTTTTTCTATTCATACACGGAATTTACAGAATCATTTTAAATTTTAATAGGGGAAGACTGCAGGAGGGAGCGGTAAAATACAGGGGGTCCCCAGCAAAAACAAGAAACTTTACGAGTCTGATGAAACCCGCTGGTTATCCATCAGGCAGTCACAGGGCAGCTCCAATGACCCAGTGGCTGTGCTGGGTCAATGTTATCGAGCTCAGTCCGGCTCAGCAGAGGGTGAATGAGGCGAGGCGACGTCGTGCTCTGCTTAAGAAGAGATGTTATTTTCCCGTTTCAGAAGAAGCGTCCAAGGTGTTTGTACGCTTTCTCCGAGACATGTCACATCGCCAAGTTGTTAGCGCCGCACGCTAACACATCAATAGTGCAACGTTGCCTGCAGTTTTAAGGGTTCAGATGAAAACACCCGACCTTTCAGGCAGCTCACACATCGATCTTAAGTTGTCGCTGTTGCGCTCACATCGTAATACAGTATTAGATGCGGTTTAAGTCAGACTTGAAAAAATAAATACATTTTACATGAATAAGTGACGCTTAGCCTGGTGGGGGGAGGAAAACCTGGCCTAATAAGCACTGGAGGAAACCCGGTCAAGATCGTCAACACTCGTTTATCTTAATGCTACTGAAACATGTAAACCTAAAAGCATTATATCCACTGCTACCTTTCTAATTTTAAACTCAGTAATTTATGCTGTAACTTCACCTTGCCCTGCCTGCTCCTCCTTGCTGCCCGCTGGCTGTGATCACAAGCGACAACATAGTAGTTCCCGCTGCTTCTTCGGGAAACAGCGCCAACAAAAACAAAAAAACTTGGGCTCTTGTAGGCGTGGCGGTGGGATTTCAGCCGTAGCGGGCCGCCACGGCTACGCCTATGAAAGGGAAACCCTGAAATGTCTCTCAGGTCAGACAAGGAGCTGAGGATGTGTAGAAACCAGGGCTTAATTTGAACTGGATCTTGCCGGAACAAGATCCGGGAACTATCTTATTTTGAAAGGACCGTTCCGACAACTGTCTGCTAGGATCCGGCAACTCTCGAGACAAACGTGTGCTATACACTGGATTCAAATTACAGGTGAGCTAGGGAGCTCCTGGAAGCCCTCAGCTTACACCCAGTGGGAGCCCGAAACGATCCTGGTTCTAATTATATTACATTATCTATGTGGACTCTCCGGGGATTACTTTGAGCTGAGAGATGCAGAGCTCTGATCGTTGACACGCTCCAGACAGATGCGTCCTGAGCACGGCCACAGTAACATTATCAAAGTGTCGCCACCTCAAAGACAAATTTAATACGCGATCGTTTATATCGGCTCATATCCTTTTATGATTTCTGTCTTTTGTTTGTGCCTGATGCGTTTCACTGCTATGGAGCGGAGCGCATCAACGGTGCGGCCCGCTATATTTGCGGTCGGTAGATATTTTAGAACTGCAGTTCAAAGGTAACTCATAAGATGAATACAAGATTGAGAGGAGATGCAGGAAGATAATAAACAGAGGCAGGACTGAAAAATTGTCAAATAAAAACAAGTTCGTTGTTGTACCTGTTGGTTGCAACAAACTGACACAGAAGGTAATCAGTAGTCAGGAACAGAAAATGAAATAATTATTTTAATGTTTAGATCAGCGGGAACTCTGAGGCTGCAGGCGTACCAGTGAGTTTGCAGCCGCTGCGCAGGGGGAGGGGGGAGAGGGCTGAAACAGGAACAGTAAAGATGCAAAAACTACCTGCAGCCGCAAACGAAACGTAGTGGGAAAACAGGTAAACAGAACTGCTCTGTGTTTTAACAAAGAACTACAGCACGGAATTAGAGAAACGACACAGCATGAACACACCTAAGATGTTCAAAGAAAAATACGGACAACAAGGAATGAAGGACTTCCGCCGTTTGGAGCCATTACATCAAAAATGCGCATATCTAAGAAACCACCTTCGCTTCAGTTTAAGATGCCGGGACGAAAACATCACACCCACAAGACTACAGCTGAAAACACCGATCCGGACCAAGACAGCACAAAATATAATAGAAAGAGCACAGAGAGCACTAATCAAGGAAAGGATAACCAAACAGAAGCAAGTAGAAGACGAACTAGAAAGAAGGCACCTGGACTTAAAACGGAATTAAAAACTTGATAAACAAACGGAGGAACTAATTAAAGGACACATGATGGAAAAACAGGAAAAAGAGTTCACAAAAGTAAAAGAAAGGCACATAAAGAAGTTAAACAAACTCATAAACAAGAAAAAGAGGGAGGGAATACAAGATAACTCCACACCAAATTCATGGTTATGTAATATTTCACAGTACGAACTAACAGAAGCAGAAGAGAGCATATTAAAGAAAGATTTAAACTTTTCAGTCACACCAAAAGAAATACCATATGATGAATTTATCATAGCAACAGAACTAGCATGTCAACAGATCACAGATGAGGGAAAGAAAGCAGAACTCAGAAATAACATAGTTGGGATATTAAAAAACAGCCAAATTCAACAAAGCAATATTACAAAAGAAGAACAATCAGCCATGACAGCTTTATCCAAAACGAACAGATAATTATTCTACCGGCAGACAAAGGAAGAACTACAGTAGTTATGGACAAAGAAAAATATAAACAACAGATGAAACAGATGTTAGAAGACAAAAATACATATAAAACACTTAAAAAGGACCCAACAGAAAACATTAAGAAAAACATGAAAACATTTTTGAAGCCTCCACAAGAAAAAGACAAAATAACAGAAAAAATGTACAAAAACTGGATTCCTACAGCAAACATAACACCAAGAATATATGGAATGCCAAAAATACACAAACAAAACACCCCACTTAGACCAATAGTTGACAGCATAGGTACACCAACATACAACACAGCAAGAGATATCAGCAAAATCATCAGCCCGTTATTAGGAAACACAGATCAACACTGCAAAAATAGCATAGAACTGGTAAACGGACTAAAGGAGATTACAATAGAAGACAACGACATACTCATCTCACATGACGTCACATCCCTGTTCACAAAAACACCAACCCAAAAAACCATAGACATAGTAGTTAACTGAATCAGGCAGGACAAGACTTTACACAAAAGAACAAACCTCACTGCAGACGACATAGCACAACTGACAGGACTGGTAGCTAACTCCACTTACTTCACATACGATAACACAATATACAAACAACTGGAAGGCTTCGCCATGGGTAACCCATTATCAGCCACCCTGTGCGAGTTTTTCATGGAAGACCTGGAACAAAAAGCCATAGCCACTGCCCCCCAAACTGCTAAATAAAACTATGGAAACGCTACGTAGATGACATACTGGAAATCATACCAAAAGGACAAACAGAAACACTAACACAACACTTGAATAACATTGATGACACAGGCAGCATAATGTTCAATTATGAGTTAGAAACAAAAGGCAGCATAGCATTTATGGACATGAAAATAACCAGGCAGACCGATGGGACCCTAAACATAAACACATACAGGAAACCAACACACACAGACCAATATCTATTATGGACATCAGAACACAGCACCATACACAAAATGTCAGTAATCAGAACACTATATCACCGAGCAAACATAATAACAGAAGAAAGAGACCGTAAACAAGAGGACAAACACATACAACATGCTTTAACGACCTGCGGATACCCGACATGGGCAATAAACAAAGGAAAACAACAAACAACAATAGAAAGAAAACAACAAAGTAAGCAAAGAACCAGAAACCCAGAAAGACAAGAACCAAAACCAGTGATAACCCTACCATACATCAGAGGCATAACAGAAAAAATAAGAGCAACAATGAAAAAACACAACATAAACACACCAACAAAACTATACACAACTGTTAGAAACAGACTAGTGCACCCAAGAGACAAAATATCAGCTAGACTTAAATGTGGAGTCATTTACGAAATCCCATGCAAACTCTGCAATAAAACATGCATAGGAGAAACCGGACGCCAACTCAACACACGAACAATGAACATAGAAAGGAGTGCGAGAAAGAGGCAAGCCGAAAACACACAAGAGCAGCAAAAGAAGAAGCAGAAAGCACAATAAAGAAGTCAGCTGTAACAGATCACTGCATAAGAGAAAACCATATAATGGACTCTAATGAGCTTTGAAAGAAAAGCGTCTGGACTTCTTTGAGTTGCTTGAAGACGTTTCACCTCTCATCCGAGAGGCTTCTTCAGTTCTAAGGTCAAATGGTGGAGAGTCCCAGATTTAAACCCAGTGGGAGTTTCCCCCCGAAGAGGGAACAAAAGACCCCCTGATGATCTTCTACATAAACACATGAGCCAAGGTGTGAGGGTGGATGTGGGTCCTATTCAGCCAGAGTTTCGGGTGTTTATTATCTTCCTGCATCTCCTCTCAATCCTAAAGAAAAACTGCTGCCTGGGTTCATATATATTCACCTTATGGGTTACCTTTGTACTGCAGTTCTAAGAGATATACCATAAACAGTGGAGTGCGTGCCGGCCGCACCGGTGAGGTGCGTCACCGGAGGACAAAACAGGTGATGGGCTCCGCTCCACGCATCAGGCGCAAGTAAAAGACAGAACACACAAAATTAAATGAGCCTACATGCACAATCCTGTGTTAAATTTGTTTTTGAGGTGGCGACACCTAATTTGATAATGTTACTGTGGCCGTGCTCAGGATGCAGATGTCTGGAGCGCGTCAACGATCAGAGCTTTGCATGCGCAAGCTGGTTAAGGTTAGGGTGTGGGGTGAGGGGAAGGTCAAATTGTAAGAGGGTAAAGGACACAATTCGGTCAAATGTCAGTTTTATGGCGGGTGTAAGATACCGACGCTCTGGCACAGCGCGTTGCCTCCCGACGCGCAGGGGCTCATCACCAGCTATCTTTTCCGAGGACTGCATCTTGTCGGTCATTATCACGTGACAGAGATTAGTCAATGAAAGGCATAAAAAGTCACTACAGAGCAGTGAAGTCAACTAGTTGATACAACCCTACATCAAACCCAGAACAAAGATTGATTTCTTTTTCTCCATTTTCTGCCACTTTTATACTAAAATATCAAATATGTTCAAGTCATCATCAACAATCATCATCAACAGATGCAAGTCAATTCAAGTCACAAGTCATTGGCGTTCAAGTCCAAGTCAAGTCATAAGTCTTTATAGCAATTATCAAGTCTGACTCGTGTCCAAGTCATGTGATTCGAGTCTACACCTGCTGGTTTCTATGTTTTCCTCTATGACATCTAGGTGACCAAAGAATGCTGCGGTGCGTGCAGTTAGCAAAGCTTCCAACAACAAATATTCAAGAGAATTTGTTTCAGCACTAAAATACAGCACAAGACCCATATGTCAAAAGTCAAGCCTTTTTCAAGGCATTATTTAGGTATTATTAAGGTATTATTTCCAACTTCAAAAATTCAGTGTTTATAGGACCTTGTAGGAACCCTGTTTAAGGGACAGTGAGCAGCTCAGGACACATGCACCACAGCCTCAGGTAAGACAGAACCTCCCATCCCCTTAGACAGGGGACCACATACTCAGCATCTGTCCACACACACACACACACACACACACACACACACACTCTTTGGACACTTCTTTTTCATGGCTAACAATGAGCTTTTGTTTGAGGCGACCACAATCAGCTTCCAGTAGACAACTCTGCAACTTTGTACAAATCCACTCAACTCTCACGAGATCTGAGAAGAGCGTGAGGAGCACAGAGGAAGGGACATCACTCTCTCACACACACACACACAAACACACACACACACACACACACACACACACACACACACACACACACACACACACACACACACACACACACACACACACACACACACACACACACACACACACACACACACACAGAGCCTTCCAGCAGTCTTCCGCTGGCATGTGCGAGGCCCAGCAGATGCTGGCTGCCAGGCGGTTTGGGTCTGGACTATTACCCAGAGGAGAGCCACTGCCAGCGGGCTGCTGCTCTGCCCGTGGTCCAGGCCTGAAAAAAGGCCTTCGGAGGTTTACTCCCTCAGGTGTGAGCATGTTTGTGTTTAAAACGCGGTGTGTGTTGGCAGTGATGTGTTGGCCATCTGGTTATCCGGACCCGCTAGGACCACAAATAGCAGAACATAACCATTACCACAGCTATTTACAGGCGCCACACACACACACACACACACACACACACACACACACACACACACACACACACACACACACACACACACACACACACACACACACACACACACACACACACACACACACACACACACACACACACACACACACACACACACTCAGACTTAGTCCATATGCTCTGCCTCTCACTATCAAACTGTGAACTATCCCATACTGGCTGAAGACTGGAGTGTCAGAATCTTCTGGTGGGTCCATGGGGTTGGATGAGGCGTATAGACACATTAGAGAACTCTTAGCCTAAACAAAAGAATTGGTGCACATAATGAAATGTCTCATGCTTCTCTGACCCACACTGGAAGCAAAAAGTGTAACACCACAAGCATATTGATTTCCAGCAAAATCAAATCTTCATTTTAGGTCATTTTGCTGCTCTGTGACTGTGAAACATCTTCTACTTTTGTGTACTTTGGACCCTGGAAACATGCCAGACAGAGAAACACTTGTGGTCTGTTAACAACCCTAATCCAGATGTAGCTGTGTCGTCTCCTGGTCTCTATGTTTCTGACAATGAAGTAGTTTAAGTTAAACAACCGAAAAAGTGGAAATGTTCACAGAGACACCCTGCAGCGGGGGTAGGGGTGTGGTGGTGGTGGTGGTGGTGGTGGGGGCACACTTTTTCACCTTAGGAGCTGCTTTTAAAATAAGCAATTTAAAACTGTAAATTCAGACTCACACATTAGAATTAAACTTCAGCATCAACAGTGGTGTTACTCACTCTCACTTAGGTAGCATCCTGTCTGCACCCACAGAAGTGTTTAAATCCTCTGAAACGATATCAAGATGTGACGTAGAGCTTAAACTATTATTCTGTTAGTTAAAAACGCAGAAATGTGACCCGCAATTAGAAACCAGGGGTCACACGAGCTAAATCTACTGTCAAGATCATAAAGATTTCAGTAAAAAAAATCTGCAAAAGGAATCTGTTCCACTTGCTAAAGCTCATTTTCCAAAAAGCTGTGGAAGTCAACGTGTCATTTCCAAATGAACCATTTGCATTTATGTATTCAAATCTCCCAACTGAACTGTGAATGAAAAAAATAATAATAAACGTGGTTCAGTGCTTCTGCATTGGAACAACCAAATAAAGAAAAGGTAAAGGACAAAGCCTGATACACTTTTACATTGACCGTGTTCTAGATGAGCAGCACCTCGCCTGTAAAACAGACAGGAGCAGACGGACGCAGTAGTAGGAGTGGCTGGACGGCGGCATTTAAGTCAGACAGATTTCGCTACCTGTAGATCAATTTGGCAAGGCGAATGAGCATTTATTCTGATATCCGGATATCAGGCAGAATTGTCATGAACATGTAAGCCATTTCTGTCCACTAGTTAACTAGTGAGCCATGTTTGTGTCAACTAGTTAACTAGTGACAGTCTAAATGTCAACTAGTTAACTAGTAATGCCCAAATTCTCTCTAGTTAACTAGTTTAAATTTTTCTTATCATACTAGTTAACTAGTGTTACTCAGCATGTTCACTAGTTAACTAGAGGACAATTCAATATCGACTAGTTAACTAGTTACAACATGTTTATTTTTACTAGTCAACTAGTAAGGTGCAAAAATTGGTACTAGCTGACTACTGGATGTCAAAACCCCATTTGTTAATTTTGCCCAATTTGGCCAGCCGCTTGAACATTTATTCTGACATCTTGTCAACAGGTCAACTAGTTAATTGGTGAGGGTCAAAATGTGCACACTAGTTAACTAGTGACAGCAAAAATACCCACCACTTAACTAGTGAACACATTATGACCCTCATTAGTTAACTAATTGACACAAAAAAGGCTCACTAGTTAACTAGTAAAGGCCAAGATGCATACCAGTCAGCTAGTTGAAGGTATTTGTGTCTCACTAGTTAACTAGTGACAGTCAAAATGTACACACTATTTAACTAGTGGGAGACAAAAATGCCCACTAGTTAACTAATGAACACATTTTGGCTTCACTAGTTAACTAAGTGACACAAACTGGCTCACTAGTTAACTAGTAAAGTCCAAAATGCATAACAGTCAGCTAGTTGAAGGTTTTTGTGTCTCACTAGTGATGGCCAAAATGTGCCCACTAGTTAACTAGAGAACCCTAAATGGCTCACCAGCTAGCAAGTTGATGGCAGCAGGCTCACTAGTTACTTAGTTGATGCATCCATCATCCAAACTAGTGAGGACATAAATGTATACTAATAAACTAGTTCCGGCCTACATTCATATTAGCTAGCTAGTTGCACAGAGTTCTAATTAGGAGGTGGAGAATTTCTCAAATTGAGGCTTTCTATTGGCTCCCTATGTCCAAATAAATATGACAACCACTCACAGTGCAGAATTTCACAAAATCCCACCCCAAACATCTGCATGTGGCACACAAGTTAACATGCTGGCCAGAGGAACCTCAGCTAGTGAACTAGTGGCTTCAGTGTGACACTTACATGTAAACTTGTGAATGCAGAACTGCTCACTAGTTAACTAGTGAGGGTACGAATGCCCACTAGTTGACTAGTGAGGTGCAAAATAAGGGGCACTAGTTCACTAGTGGGCCCCAAAATGCCCACAAGTTAACTAGTGAGGTTCGGATATGCTCACTAGTTAACTAGTGGGGTGCAGATTTGCTCACTAGTCAACTAGTGCACCCCAAAACGCCCACTAGTTAACTAGTGAGGTGCAAAAAAGCATCACTAGTTAACTAGCCAACTAGTCAAGTAGTGAGGTGCAGATTTGCTCACTGTTAACTAGTGAGGTGCAGATTTGCTCACTAGTTAAGTAGTGGGCCCCAAAACGCCTACTAGTTAACTATTGAGGGTGTTGCAGACCTTACTAGTTAACTAGTGGCATGCCTGTTTTGCTCACTAGCTAACTAGTTACACCTAAAAACATACAAGCTGACCATTTTTGTCCACTAGTTAACTAGTGGAACAATTGAAGTTTCACCAGTGCAGCAGCCCACTAGTTAACTAGTGCCTGAAACACTAATTATGCAAATTCTAATGAGAGGATGGGTAGAAGACTCCTATTGGGCATAAGAATCCCACTCTAAAACGTATGTGCTGTTCATAGCCTCGCAATCACATACTGATGGGTGTCCCTAAAGGTGGACTATGGAACACGGAGACCAGAGCGACATCTAGTGGTAGTAGGTTGTTGTTGCAACAACAGAGCTAGGTTTCCAGACGTCGGGGTGCCAGGTTTGCTGCCGATGCGCGACGTGACCAACCAGCACCATGTCTAGTGACGAATCGTACAGGGTAAGGACTCATTTCTACTAATAAGTTTATTTTACTACATTATTTAATTTGTATTATCCTTAGTCTTTCAATTATCCATTAGATGAATACAATTTATGACAGTGTTTCGGTTGCTAGCGTTAGCCTGCTATCAGTCATTCTTTTACTTAGCAAGCTGACGCTACATGTAGTTATGCATGTCTTCAACTGGAAGTCTTTATATTCTTTATATTTTTTAATGACAAGATATCTGGCGCTCAACTAAAATTGGATTTTTTGTGTCTGTAGCCTGATGATGGTGACCGAAGCAGCAGTTTCCACAACAGTGACAGTAAGGCGGAAGGCAGGTGGAGAGCTGAGGAGGAGACTGAGGTTTGCACAAAGTTAGCTGTTAGGCTGTGTTCTAAAAATAATGAAGAAAAAGCAATTGTTTGTCTTTCTTTATTGTGAAATTGCTTTAGAGTTGGCCCTCGACTACGTCACTGACCATATTTATAAGTTTAGTGTGCTAATATATAGTTATAATTCTTTATTGGGTTTATAAAGAATTGTTCACACAATGATAAACTATAATGTGGTCATTTACACATTTTGTGTAGCAGTTGGTGCAATGTAAAAAAAAGCACCTCATGAAATGTACATTTATATAAAATATATATGTTATTTTCGTCTTTTTGAAAGCAACCCACTATGGACACCAGTATGGGTGAGCCAGAGGCCAGTCAACATGCAGCAAGAGGAAGAGGAGAAAGAGGCAGATGTAGAAGAAGCAGGAGAGGAAGAGCTGCGGGACGAAGAGGAAGAGTTTCAGGGCGAGGCGGAAGGGGCAGAGCAGCAAACAGAGGTGACATTAGTAGACCTGCAGGAAGAAGAGGCACAGCTAGATCAGGAAGTAAGTGTGTGAATGTTTTTATTCACTGTGTAAATTATACTTTTATAATTGTTTTGAACTGTGAGCATAATTGTAATAATCTTGAATCCATTCAGGACGGAGGATGCAGCCGAACGCAGAGGAGCAGAGAGTGTCAGCTATGCTGGAGGAGAGAAGGCTTGAGACAGAAGTTAGTATAAAGCTATTTGTAAAAAAAAAATTGTTAGTATAAAATGTTTATTTTTGGACATGTTTATACAAAAAATTATTATACCTCCATCATATTCTAAAGGTAGTCGAATACTGTGCAGGAATAGCGACAGCTTGACCAAGTAATGAAGTTGAATAGAAGTAATTTCTGTTCCATTTTGAAACTGAAATAAATTCATGGTTTTGGAATAACTTTCTTGTGCAATCTGCTCCACCAGGAACTTCTTCAGACACTCACCATTGAGGAATACAGGGATCTAGGTAGGGAGCTTTTAGCCAGGGAGCCTGGGCTGGTATTTGATGCCCTCAGAATCAACCAAGCCCGGAGTGGTGCCCCTCCACCTGCTGACGTGCTTGGGTACCACCATGGTGCACATGTGGAAAGTGCAGAGACATGCCCACTTTCCTGGAGAGCAAATGATGTGGCCAGGAACCAAATGTTTACATAAATACATTTTATGTAAACAAGTTCTAAATAATAAGTGGCATGTGAAAAATAAGTTAAATGTAAATAATAACAAATACAGAGCTTTTATGTATTTTCATTTTCTGTTTTTTGTGTTCTTATTAGAGGAAATTACTAAATGTCAATAACTTTTTTACCCAGCCCCAATGTAGAACATTTCTATCATGGCGTCATATCAGGCCTGGCTTTGGAACATTTACACAGATCAAATTCTTCACAAATGACTACGCAAATAACGTAAATAAATAATTCAGCCATTCTTTCCCATAAATATTATATTGTGAGTCTAGGCCCACATTCACATCCCGAGGTCCCAGTCTCTCTTTGAACCCAAAAGCCATGCAAGGTGAGGTGGGTCTGGTTGGAGGTCAAGGTCACTGCCGTGAGGCTGGGGCTGCTGCTGGAAAACAATGGGGTAGGGAGAAGGAGGAGAGAAAATATTTCTGTTCAAACAGCAGGACAGAAAAAAAGTATAACAATATTTCTAAATCTAGGTTTAACACTTTTTTGACATACCAACACCTCGCTTGACTTGTATGCGAAGGAGTTCTTCTACTGGTGGTGGCGATACAGGAGGGAGAAGGCCGAGTCTCCTTGGGTCGTCTGACCGTAGAGTCCTGCGTTTAGGTAGCCCAGCATTTGCAGCTAATCTCTTACAGAGAATGTGGGCCTGAAGAGGTGGAATGTGGTCATATGTTTTTTGGACCTTCAGAGCGTAGACACTCCATCTCCTGGCTATTTTCTTGTAAAGCCTCATTGCCCTGTAATGTTTACAAAGACAAATACAATTAACCTTATATCAGTCAATGAAATATCTATCAGTAAGAAGATTACTTATGATGCAAGATTAGCCTAGTGCACGGTTTGGTGTCATAAACGTACGTGGGCCTGCCATCCACTGTGTGCCGTAAAGGGCGGCCTAGGGGATGGTTGTAGTCCAGAGCCGCGAGGAGTGTCCTGGCCTCATACGCAGGTGGGGAGAAGGAGAACCACTTGGCAGCATACATCAGGATGTGATTTTGAAAAGCCTCCATATCTGCAGTTGATCTGTGCAAAAAACGTTTGTGTATAGAATAAGATTAGAAGAAATACTGACATTTTGTAGTATAACCCATACATGTTGATGAGTATAACACACAACACTTTCAACATTACCTGAAGGTGAGGTATTTATGAACGTTGCTCAACCACCGGTTGTCCAAAATCACATCCTTCAGAGCCTCATAAGCCACTGACCCGATTTCCAACCACTCCTTGGTGGAGCTGTTCTCGAGCTCCTTGTGTTGGCAACGTCCCATCACCCACTCATGCTCATTCGCCACATGGTGGATGAGACCAAGCCACAATTCTTGATAACAATTATGAAATGAGAAGAAATTTAACGCACAGCTTTAGAGTTCTGTTATGTTTAAAAATAAATGTTTCCTAAAACTATTTTGTAATTGTGTCCAGTAAGTACTATGTTTATGAACTCGTCAAATGTTGTTGCTTTTTTGCATGCCCACCAAAAATGATTGATTATGTCACGTAACCAATTCAGCAATGCTGACTGTCCGGGGATATGTGCTGCCTGTTGAGTAGAAGTAAGTAAATCAAGAAACTACTTATTAGTTCATTCAGAGTTTAATTTTTCACCAGTCGCTACCTGTGATAAAATGCTTACAGCAGATATCCTTTTGGCAAGATTTTTGGACCCATGCCACATATCAAAACTGTGCAACACTCCTGGGAAATGTCCTTTGTCTGGGTTGAAGAAAAAAATATTATTTAGCACCACAGACATACTGCCACTTGTACAAACTGGCAACAGTGCTCGTTTACCCATTAGAGATGAGATCTGTGCACGAGCGTCTGTGCACACCTCCACCACCTTCAGCTCTGATAGAAACTGCGTCATGGACTCGACAAATGCCTTTTTCTCCATAACAACAGAGTTCCTCTGTTTCTGCCGCTTGTCAACCGTGACAACAGAAATGATGTTCCTGGACTCGTTTTCCATAACTGTATATGTACAGTACTGTGCACAGTAGCCAGGACTGTCCATCCGCCCATCAGCTGAAGAGAATATTTAATATTTTAAAATAAATAACATAATAGCTCAAGAACATTCAGTAGAATTTTAATTACTTCAGATACCTTTGCCAGAGATGCAATATAAAATTAAAATGACAATGTAAAGGGAAAATATGTTAGGAATAAGACACAACTATGAATAAATATTGTCTCACTTACAACCACCACATATTTGTCTTTGAAATGGTTGACGACATCTGCCCTTTGCCCTGCCCAGCATTCCCATGATGCTGTCCACACAGTAGGTGTCCTGGATGGCATAAAACGACCCAGCATTAACCATCCCCATGTTCATAAATTTGAACAAGAGGGCAATTTTGCTGTAGTTGTTCCCAGAGAGCAGAATGTTGCAGGCCAACATGAAGTCCCCTGCTTGCATGCCAAAGTTGAGGGTTGGCTGCGAGTTCCATCTCCATATCAAGTGGCCCTTGGCACAGTTCTGGATCATACAAATACATAAAATAAAAATAAACTGAATACATAGCATTAAAAAATTGCTTAGTGTAAATCACTTTATGCCCTTTGTTAGTTCTGATACAAATACTAGTTTTTAACATGTAATGGCAGTAGATGTATTACAGTTTAAATCACCAACCCCGTCCATAATGCAAGCTGTTCCACGTAAGGTGATAGAGATGTCATACGGGGGTAAGGACTGGCATTGCATTCCAGTTAGCTCACCCTTGTGTGGACAGTTTTGGACAGGTAAGATCAGGAATAAAGCCATCTGTTGCAGCAAGTCTCCATAAATAATGAAGGCACGCCTCCCAATGAGATCTTCCTCACATTGCACGGTTAGTGGTGTTGGGAACGTGGGTGTTGTTTTGCCTGGAGATTGGAGTAATTCACAAACGTAATATTTTGAAGTCTTTAAAAAGTTTTGAATTAAAAGTGTCAAGTCCTCATGTTTGCAGCCTGACACCCTCACCTCTGTTTCCTGGAACACTGAGCGGTGGTTGGTCTGTGTCATCAGGGATGTCATGAACTGTATCCTCTAAATTTATGATGGGTAGATTTTGGATGCATGCCGGTGACTTTAATTCTCCACCCGTCCTAGAAATGCATGAATGGGATGTAAAATAAATAATTATAAATCAATAAAAATCACTATTACTTTTGTTGAAGGTGTTACAGTTTTCTCATTCAGGGTTGTTAAAATGTACATATTTTGTTTTCAATTATTGCAATTTAGCTTTCTAAAGAGAGTGTACTGTATATAATCAAAGCTTGTGCTTATATTGTCCACTGACGGATACTATTGCTTTTTAAGCATGTCCAACTGGGAGGAGACCTAAAGGAAGACCCAGGAAACGCTGGAGGGACTATATTTCTCCGCTGGCCAGGGAGCACTTTTGGATTCCTCCAGAGGAATAATTAGCTGGCCGAAGTAGCTGGGGAGAGGGAAGTCTAGGACTTTTGGCTTAGGCTGCTGCCCCTGCAGCCCAACTAAGGATAAGCAGCTGAAAATGGATGGATGGTTGGATACTTTTTGTCTGACAGTTTCAGCTCCTTCCTGTTGCCTTTGTCAGTGTCATTGGCGTTACTGATTACTCATCTATCTTTGCTGTTTCCATCTGGGCAGTAGAGGGTGATGTCGCCCCCTACTGCCCGTATTTTCCTTGTTTAGCACTGCATCCCATGTATGGTCCAACACGTACACTTCCTCGTTCCTAATTGTTGTCCGCAACCTACACATTCCTATTTCAACCCCTTCTCTGACCAATCTTTTGATTGTTTTTATGATTCTTGAATCCTGTTACAAACTGTTGCTGTTTCTCCTATACATGTATTCTTACAGTTTGCATGTGACCAATCATTTTTAAAAAGAAAAAGTTAAAAAACTTTCTAAACGAACTGACTCATGCTGGAGGCACACCCTGCCATTAACAAAAGAGCAGGAGACAGCCATTTTTTACATGTCTTCCCCAAGAATTTCTACAGTTTATTATTAAAATGGAAATTCCATCCCCGTACTCCCAGCTACATATGTCAGTCAAAGGGACAGTCCTCCATACACTGTTGAAGACGCAAATACATCCTTTCTCTAAATGAAGGACTTCTATCAGCTCGACTCAACGAAAGCCCAAGTCTAAATAGTCCAAAGTCGATGCCAAATCCATGTGCGACTATCTTAGTTGTTTCGCTCATCCCGCCCACCAAACTGATGGAGTGCTGTGATTGGTGTAACACATTACTGCTCAGGCCAATAGCAGACCTGCTGAGACTTCTTCAGAGCATGGCTAGACCCAGATGCAGATCAGTTATGCTTCAACGCGTTACTGACAAGTAAAATATTACCAATTTTTTTACTGTAATGACATACATTACTACAAAAAGCCGTGCATTGCAGTAATTCATTACTTTTCTTACTCCCAACACCGCCTATTACCAACTTCACTCATTCCATTAGATTTGATTGCATGTGTAATTTGTTGGAATTTGTACCCAAATTGACCTGGTTGGTTTAACCATCACCTGAACATAAAGCTACCCTGGTAGGGTCATGATTAGGTGACTGAACTTTTTATACAAAAGGAAAGCAGACACTGATCTCAGATCTGTGTTGTGAGCAGCATGAACACAGATACAGAGAGTACTGATCTCTATTCATACTTTTCAGTACAGTAGATTCAACTTCTATCGAGATTAAAACATAAAATAAAGTAAAAAAAACACACTTTGATTACACAAGTGCTTGAAAATGATCACAACCTTCTGTTTTCCACAATTGGAGATCCAGTGGGATTAGTGGGATTTTATTCCTCCCCCACAGCCCCCCCCCCCCCCCCCCCCCCCCCACACACACACTTCTATGTCCATACTATTATCCATTTTTCACGTCCAATTGCTCTGTTATGGTAATCGTGGACGGCTCGCCATGGGCTGATTACTCACAGCTGACTTCAGAAGATTATGTCTCCTGTCTCCTGCCGTTCTCCTGCTGGTTCTTAATGCACTATTAACCCATTCCTGCTTATTAATTCCTTCCCAGTCATCGCGAGGCATCCACTCCATGATATCTGTCATCATTCCATGCCTATTAGCTCCTCGGCCAACAGTTCCTGCTAGCTTGCTACCTCCTCCCCCATCATCTGTTTAACAGGAGGCGAGTAAGAATCCTAAGATTCTGACACTGAGACCAAGCTGCAGCTACGCTGTCCTCCTCCAGCACTCCTGGTGGTGTCAGCTTGTTGCCCATGCTTTGGTGGACTTGGACCACCTTTTGAAACAGGGCTAAATAATTGGAGGAGAATTTTTCACCTACTTGTATTGCATGAGTGGATTCACAGGCGTGTGCTTTCTTGGCATTCTCAGAGTGATCCAGTTCTGTTTTGGTAAACACATCGCCAGTACCTGAGTCTGAAGAGGTCACGGTCAGATCTGGTGCTTTGCTTTCCTAACGTTCCTCCAGCTTGTCATAATTCTGTCTGTTTGGCTCTTTTCTGGACACAAATTCTCTCTTAGTGTTTTTTGTTCCTGCTGCTATAAATCCTAATGTGAAGCTCTTGGATGAGGACCAGGAATATTCCTCACAGTGGGTCTTGGCAGCTGAGTGTGGAACCACTGGGTGTGTTGGGGTCTGTGGTTTTGGACGGTCTGGAAATAAATGGAGGAATGCTGGAACCACTCAAAGCCCTTCAGCTCTCCAGGCTCAACCACACACGGTCTCAGGTTTCCATAGGACCACATTAAAGTGGAGCAGAAGCGCTAAGTGTGGTCTTTTGGTTGGAACTTGGCTGGTTTTGGTGCGGGCTGTTCGCTCATGACTTCACAGATGTCAGTCAGTCAGATGCTGTGTTTGCTCAAGGTTTTTTCCACACAGACGTTGGTCTCAAAGCTCATTGACCATGAGTGGCCTCAAAGTGCAAAAGCAACTATTAAAACCCCCAAAACCAAACCTGAATTATAAAGACAGCTGTTACTGCAAATGATCTAAGACAACGACCGCGTACCGGGAGCTTTGGGACCTAACGGTTGAGTCGATGTATTCAAATGCTGCAGTAAAACAATCCAGCTGTGGCTTAAACCAAGGAAGATCTGATATCAGAACCCTCATGGAGAATGGCTGAAGGACCAGAGCCTGGGAACGAGGCGTCATTTACCAACTCGCCTTGGTTTGATCCAGAGTTCTTAACTTTTCTTTATAGAAAAACACCTGTCTTTACGCTGCAGTGCATGTTGTAATAGGCCGTCAAACAAAGGAACACTTATACATAAATGATTCATAATAAATGTCCCACCCCACCACACTCTAACCCTAACCACCTCAGCTGACTTCTTCTGACTAGGAGAAGCAGCCACGCTGACGTTATCCTGATGATGGATCTCCTCAGCCTGGTCACCCTACAAGAAGACCCGACGAGTTTTTTTTTTCAATTCATGATCTTTCTCTCCAATATGACCACAGAAATCAGTTTAGATGGACCAGCACAGACCAAACTCAAAAAATATCCCGTCACAGTTCTTTTTTTTTTCGTTTCATTAAAAGACAAAGGGGCCCAAACCCAGCACTGAGTACACGTGCTTGATTACACCTTTTGTATATTTAAAATCCTTGTTTTATTGATTTCATGTAATGTTGAAATTGTCTGAAATTTTAGATGTGAGGTTTTGGTCAGCTGTAAGCCACAAACTTCATCACAATTATAGCAAATAAAGGCTTGAAGTATCTGGTTTCACCTGTAACTCCAGTATTCTGCCTTTTACCTCAGCTCCTTCCAACTCCCTTCCCCAAGGGCTGTTATCCAGCATATTTTAGGTGTTTCCCTGCTCCAACACAGTGGATGTGGGCTGTGGCTGCCTCCCTGGCGATAAGGTGTTTCCTGATTCCTGTTTTCAGTGTTGCACTACGTGTAGCTGTTTGGTGTTTGTGTCTTGCTAAAACTGATTTAATTTCTCTGTACTAGGATATCTCTGAGTTATTGTAGCACATAAGCACGCTAAAACACACATTTTCTGTTGTTCCACCTAGCTTTCAGTGAACCATTTGTGTTTGCACACAGTTTATTTGGAGTTGAACAGTTTGCTCGTCCAGTTAGCTTAGCCTCAGCATGGCTATGGCTACTTCTGTCTCTGCTTCTCCATCTCCTATCTCTTGCTCTCTTTGTCAGATGTTTAGTTACTCCTCTGCCTCCTTTAGTGATAATGGTATGTGTAATAAATGTAGCATTTTTGTAGCTTTGGAGACGAGGGTGTTGGAATTGGAGGCCTGGCTCGGTGCTGTTGAAAAGTCCATAAACAGCCGTATCTACTTAGCTAGCACGGGGCTAACTAGCTCAGAACCACCCCGTAGCGACCCTCCAGCAGAACCCAAGCAGCCGGGACCTCAGGCCGGCTGGGTGACGGTACGCAGGAAGCATAGAACCTAGCCTGTGGGCACCAACCCGTCCATGTTTCTAACAGATTTTCCCCGCTCAGTGATGCACCCACTGACAGGCCGACTCTGATCATTGGCAGCTCCATAGTCAGAAATTTGACATTAGAGACTCCAGCAACCATAGTTAAATGTTTACCTGGGGCCAGAGCGGGTGACATTAAATCTTACCTGAAACTGCTGGCTGAGGATAAGCGTAAATACAGTAAGATTGTTATTCACACTGGCGGTAACGACACCCAGTTACGCCAATCGGAGGTCACTAAAATTAATGTTGCTTCGGTGTGTAAGTTTGCCAAAACAATGTCGGACTCTGTAATTTTCTCTGGCCCCCTCCCTGATCGGACCAGTGACGACATGTTTAGTTACATGCTGTCCTTCAACCGCTGGTTGTCTAGGTGGTGTCCTGAAAACAACGTGGGCTACATTGATAATTGGAAAACTTTTTGGGGATAACCTGGTCTGATGCGGAGAGACGGCATCCATCCCTCTTTGGATGGAGCAGCTCTTCTTTCTAGGAACATGGCCAGTTTTATTAGTCCTCCATGACAACCCAGGGTCCAGACCAGGAAGCAGAGTCATAGTTTAACACACCCCTCTGCAGCTTCTGTACTGTTACCCACCCACTACCCCATAGAGACAGTGTCCTACCCACAGCCAAACTCACACAGATTAAAAAATCAGCTTAATAAAGCAAATCATGGAAATCTCATAAATATAAGAACAAATTCAACTGAGCAGAAAATTAGAAAAATTTAAATGTGGGTTATTGAACATTAGATCTATTTTTTCTAAGACTTTGTTAGTTAATGACTTGATTTGTGATAATCAGATTTCTTTGCTCTCTCTCACAGAATCCTGGCTGCAGCAAGAGGACTATGTTAGTTTAAATGAGTCGACTCCTTTTAATTGTTTAAATCATCATATTGCTCGAAGTACAGGGCGAGGAGGAGGAGTAGCAACCATTTTTCATTCGGACTTATTAATCAATCCCTTACCAATTAATAGCTACAGTTTGTTTGAACATCTTAATAGCTACAGTTTGTTCGAACATCTTAGTTTTCCTAATCCAGACTGCAAAACTGTAAAACCACTCTTGTTTGTAGTTTTATATCGTCCACCAGGCACTTACTCTGAGTTTTTTGGATCAGATCTCTGATTTTTTATCTGATTTGGTGCTAAATACTGATAAGGTCATTATAGTGGGGGATTTTAACATTCATGTGGACATTGAAAATGATAGCCTCAATGTAGCCTTTAGTAATATCCTAGACTCAGTTGGTTTTACTCAAAGAATACATAGCTCCAGCCACTCCTGCCATCATACATTGGACCTTGTGCTGACTTATGGCATAGAGTGTCAGGAAATACTTTAACGACCTTTCTACATAATCCAGTCCTCTCAGACCACTTTCTGATAACCTTTGAGTTTTTCGTAACTAAGTTCTTGAGACATGAAAGTAAATTTCACTATAGTCGGTCTCTATCTGACAACGCTGTTGCATCTTTTAAATCAACTGTTCCATCTTTACTGTCCTCGGCATCTCAGAGGAATGTAGCAGAGGACAATATTTTCATTTCCACCCCCTCACAAATTGATGCTATCGTCTATCATGTTAATTCCTCTTTAAAAACGAAGGTAATTAGGGACAGGAAGTTGGCTCCCTGGTTTAATTCTCATTTACGAGCTTTAAAACAAAACTCTGGGAAATTGGAGAGAACATGGCGCTCTACGCGCCATGAGGAGGCCTACCTATCCTGGAAAAATAGTCGTGTGCTTTATAAAAATAAGCTTAGACAAACTAGAACTGCTTATTTCTCAGCGTTAATTGAGGAGAATAAGAATAATCCTAAATTTACAGTTGGCAAACTTACACAGAATCATAGCTCTGAACCATCTATTCTCTTAGCCCTCAGCAGTAATGACTTTATGGGATTTTTCACAAGTAAAATTAATTCTATTAGAAACAAAATCTTTAGCATCCTCCCTATTGCAATTTCTTCTTCCTCAGTAAGTGAGGCAGCATCAGAGGTAACTGTAGAACCTCATCTGTGTTTGAACCGTTTTGATCCAGTTGAGCTTTCAGAGTTATCAAAAATATTAGCTTCATCTAAACCTTCCACTTGCATTTTAGATCCAATCCCAACCAAATCATTTAAAGATGCATTTCCTTTGATTATATCTAGAATGGGGGAAGTAACCAATCTATCCTTAGTAAATGGATATGCACCACAGGATTTTAAGGTTGCCGTAATCCAGGGGTGGGCAATTATTTTTTCCATGGGGCCACATGAGAAATAGAAAATATTGTGGAGGGCCAGGCCAAAAGGCTGAAGTCAATTATGCATAATATTAATGGTATTTCTTTATAAAAAGCAGTAAATACCATTGTTTTTTCAAGCTGGTAAGAGTAGACTATATGTTATAAATGAGCAAAAAGGAAAAAGTGAGGTTGTCTTACAAAAATGTGATTTATTCAAATTTCCCAAGGCAATGGTAAACAAAGCGTGCACATTTGGTTTTTGTTAAACATTTGTGACTTATATTAGTTAACAGTTTCAGTCACATTCACTCCAAAACACATTCTGAGTTTCAAATATTGTTGGAAAGAGGTTCTTAGCATTCTACAGACACACAGTATTGTCTGTAAAATAAAATCACTGAACTGTGATCTTGAGAAAGAGGTTTAAAAAAAGTGTCCCAGTTCACTGCTAGTTGCCTACATTTGTGGTCCAAACACCTTATTTTGTGTTTTTAAGTGATTTTTTTCTTATTCAGTGAGAGAAATCTAGTCTCTGCTGGGCTTTAGCGAGTGCATCAAAGTCAGGTTGAATGTCTGAGGTGGAGAAGCGAAGCACAGCTGACAAATGATCATCAGTGAGAGAGGATCTATACCTGGATTTTGTAAACTTCATCATTGAAAATGTTTGTTCACAAATGTAGGTAGAGCCGAAGAGAACCAACATCTTCTGAGCATGTCTCCTCAGGTTTGGAAAGTCCTCCTTAAGAGAAGAGTAGAAATCCAGCAGAGATCCTGAATCTCTGCTTTCAAGTCCCAAACCCTCTTCAGCACTTTCCCCAGGCTGAGCCAGCTGACAGCTGTGTGGAGTCCTCCACAAGAGCCACAAACTGTCTGTGATCCATCGCCCGCGCCCTGATGAAGTTTATTATTTTAGTAACAACATCAGTAACATGGTTGATTTTTAGCACTGACTTGCACAACACATGTTGGTGTATAATTCAATGCAAAAACACCTATTTTTGATCTGCATCGATTTCTGTCACTTTATCTTGCATGCGTTTCAAAAGTCCGACATTTTTCCATGTAAAGCCGGGCGTACACTGTGCAACTTTTTCACTTTTTTGAGCCGATTTTCCAGTCGTGCGAGAAGCCACGACATCGGGGCGAGTTTTGCGCCGAGCGGTCGTGTAGTGTACAGGGGGTTACGAGAGGCGATTAACACCACGTGACCAGCCGCCGATCAGCAGTCGTGAGGTCGCAGGGACTTCTGGTGTGTTTAATATTTCGCTCGTCCCTCGTGAGGGTATCGCACTGTTGAAGCGGCGCTGCGAGCAGCTGCGAGCAGCTACGATCCAAAAAGTATCAGAACCGCTCACGGCGCATGCGCGCGCAATCCTGCATCAACGCCGGCCGGTCGCTCGCTATTTCCCTAATAACACACGCTGTTCGTTTTTGTTTCTACACGTTTTTTTACTCACAAAGATTGTCAAGAAAGCGTGTTTGTCGTGTTCATGTCAAATTAAACTGATCACACAACACAGATTCACTTTCTTTATTTCGTTTTCCTCATCCAACCCCCATAAATCCCTGTGTGTCCTCCTGCAGCACTCCCGAAGAACAACAGGCAAGACAAAAAAGTCTGACGTGTTGAGTAAAAACTGCTATTTTTAGCACATTTTTAGGGCCGACGTGTTGCTACCAGACGTACAGTGTGAGCAGTCAGGTCGCATCCGAGAACTGGGTCGTGCAGTGTGAGCGCATGACTCGTGACATCTGCCCTGCGAGGAAGTCGTACAGTTTGAGCTGAAGCTGAACGCTGCGAGTGAAAAAGTCGCACAGTGTACGCCCGGCTTAAGCCCGGCTTAAGATTTGGACAACCGTCTGTTGTGACACCTGACAGTCTCTCCCATTTCAATCCCAGAGTGTCCGTGCATGCATTTACCTCTGTAAAAAGATCACTCCCTGTCGTTGTCCCTTTCATCCACCGCATTGCTGCCCGCTCCTCTGTGAGCTTGAAGTCCGTTATCCCCGGACAAATACGAGCAGCTGGGCTGTGTCGCGGACATCACAGCTCCCGTCTAATGAGAAAAAGTCAAAACTTGCCACTTCACGTTGCAGCTGAAGCTCCAGGTTCCCCGCAATGTCCTCGATCCTCCTGGTCACGGTTCGCCTGGACAGCGGGATTTGCTCAAATGCGCCTTTTTTTTCAGGGAATATTAGTGCGGCAGAGTCCTCCATGCACTCTTTGACAAACTCTCCCTCCGAAAACGGCTTGCTGTTTTTAGCTATTTTGTGGGATATCACAAAGCTGGTCCTGGCTGCTGCATCCCTGGATGTGTGAAGCTTAGTAAAACAGCCTTGCTGCTTTTGCAACTTTGCAAGCAAAGCTTCGGATGTCCGTGCCCTCTCAGCTCTCAGCATCAGACAAGTTCTTGTATTTTTCCGAGTGTTTCTTGTCGTAATGCCGACTCAAATTGTAGTCCTTAAACACGGCAATCTCCTCCCCGCAAACCAAACACACGGCTTTACCTCCGACTTCAGTAAAAAAAATACTTAGCAGTCCAATTTTTGTTGAAAATCCTGCATTCGGCATCTTTCTTTTTTTTTTTTTTTTTTTTTTTTTTTTTTTTGCATGAGCGGACATTTCTCAGGCTACAATAACCATGTCAACCGCGGGCACTTGTTGCTATACGTATTGCGTCATTGTGCACGTAAAAAACAACTTCAAAATAAAAGCAATGCAGCCTTAGCCCATGCATGAGGTAAAATGAGAAAATACATTTATTTTGTAATTTCCAATTAACCTTACGCGGGCCGGTCAAAGTCAACCAAAGGGCCGGATGTGGCCCGCGGGCCGTAAAATGCCCAGGTCTGCCGTAATCAAACCTTCACTTAAGAAGCCTTCTCTGGGTCCAGATGACCCAATGAATTATAGACCAATATCTAACCTTCCATTTTTATCCAAAGTCCTGGAGAAAATAGTGGCCATCTAAGTATGTGAGCATTTAAACACTAATGTTCTGTGTGAGGAATTTCAGTCTGGTTTTAGAGAGTATCACAGCATTGAAACTGCATTAGTGAGAGTTACAAATGATATTCTCATGGCCTCAGATAAGAATCTTGTGTCTGTTCTAGTCTTGTTAGATCTCAGTGCTGCTTTTGACGAAGTAGATCGCAATGTTCTTGTAAAAAGGCTTGAATATGTTGTAGGGATCAAAGGAACAGCACTAGGCTGGTTTAAATCCTACCTGTCTGACAGATTTAATTTTGTAAACGTACATGACAAATCATCTTCATACTCCAGGGTTACTTGTGGAGTACCACAGGGTTCAGTGCTTGGACCAATTCTTTTAACTATATATATATTCTCCCAATTGGTAAAATCATTAGACAGCATGGGATAAACTTTCACTGTTATGCTGACGATACTCAGTTATATTTATCTATTAACCTGATGAACCTAATCGGTTAGGTAGATTACAGGCTTGCCTTGAGGACATAAAAAATTGGATGACTCTAAACTCGATCCCCAGTGAGTCGTGGTGGATGGCTGCTTGTACTGAGCCAGGATCCTCTGGAGGTTTCTTCCTGTTAAAAGGGAGTTTTCCTCTCCACTGTCACTTTATGCTTGCTTAGTATGAGGATTGCTGTAAAGTGATGCAATTTGCTGGGTTCCTTATATAGGAAAAAATTTTTCTGATTGGCTTAATGAACTGACCTGAATTGGAATGTTTATTATGTGAAGTGCCTTGAGACGACTCTTGTCGCGATTTGGCGCTTAATAAATAAAATTTAATTGAATTGGATTCACCTGTTCAGCAGGAGCTGTTAATCAGGTGTGTTTAAGCAGGCAGACAAAAACATGCTGGCCCTCGGTAAAAGAGCTGTCTACCCCTGCTCTACACCCACATTTTTTGCAGACAAAGTCCTGATCTCTGTTGCATTCAGTAGACATGACAGTATGATCAAATCACAGTCCTGATGAAAGGGTTTCAGACTAGCAGCTGAACTTATTGGTGCATTATAGTGTCAATATGTCTTTTAACCAGTGTGATCTCTGAGTATTAATAGAGAAGAGACTGTCCTGCTTGGCGCTCCACTCTGGATGCTCTGATACTCTGGATTTGGATGGGGAGTTTTTAGAGACCATGAAGATTTCCTCGTCCTCGAGGATGACAGGTCAGGTGATTTAGATTTTGTACAGCAGTCCTGATAGGTCTACGTGCTGAACTGGGCCCGCTGTTGGATCGACCACCGAACCACCAGAACCATGCAGTCCTGCTGCAGCTACAGCTGCTGTACTATCTATTTTCCTGCAACTGGCTCGTTCCAGTGGAAAGTCGCTGACAGACAGGATTACATTTATTTGATGTGATGAACAACACGTACCATTTCCTGCCTAGAGACCCTTTGGGTTCAAGTAAATATTCCCCTTGAGTGATCCGTGAGCACAGGGACGAAATTTTGATTTCAGAAGTGGGGGGGACACAGCAGGCTTATGCGGATTTGGGGTGGGGGGTGTTATGTAAAGACCCCTTGACACGTCACGTGCCCATCTCAATAATTTTTCCATCCTCAATATATATATATATATATATATATATATATATATATATATTTATATATATATCAAAGTTAAAAAATGTACAACTCTATTATTATTTTTATTTATTATCATTATTGAAGTGCAGTTTTGGCTGTTGACAATGGATAGGCCATTGTATTTATTGTTTTGGGTCTTTTTTTTATTGTTTTTGGTGCAACATTTTCTAACAGGGAGTGAGATTCCTTTTTTATTGAATTTTTGTTTGTTATTTTTATTCATTTAGAAGTTCTGGTTCTGGACATTTCAATGTTAAATGAAGGTTTCTTTGTTGCATTTTAAAAGGTGTACTTGCATTATTATGATATATTAACATTATATTAGTGGTTATTTTTGTCTAGATATTGTTGACAATGATATCGTTTATCATCAACAATTTGTTGGACAAAATATCGTCCAGCAAAATGTGTTACTTTCCCAGGCCTAGTCAAAAGTATAAAAATTATTTATACATAAACGGTCCCTCCTGAGATCTGGCCGTTTGTTCATTTGCTGTGTTAGAGGACATGCTGAACTAATGTTTTACACATGATCATCACCCTAACATTTGAGTGTATAAAAACATATTAAATATGTTTTTTCCCTTAAAAGTGTTTAAACAGTTGTTGCATTTCAACACACAAAAAATAAATGGAAAAAATAAGATAAATCGAATGAAAAGTGTACATCTTTGACATTAAGCTTAAAAAAATCTGTTGACGATGATGATACTGTTCATTTTTCAGAGCTTTTTAATGTGAACATATACATTGCAATAGATACGTTTACAATAAAGTTAAATGATAAAAGTTTTGAAGTTACACTTCTACTACTACTAGTAATAATAATAAAACAATAATTATAATAATACGAATAAATTGTGTCAGAGGAGTCAGTTATGTGGAGGAGATTAGTTTGTAAAAGTTAGTTTTGAGTTTGTTTGTGAAGGAGGAGGTGAGTCTGAGCTTGATGCAGGGGTGTCACATGTTCCAACTTACGTTTTGACTTTGAAAGAAGTCTCTTATCACTTTTCGTTTTCTTGACATGCTGCCTCCTGGCTGTGCCTAACTACCAAAAACCCACAAATGAACACTTATTCAAATGTTATGTAATGGAAGCTGAGCTGAGCTGATATTACACAGCATCTAGTTGACGATGTGACTCAGTACCGGTGTTCCCTAGCGGCTCCAAACTAGCAAAACAACGTGAGCATGTTCTGACTGTTTACAACTTGAGTGACAGCAGCAACAGCCAATAATACGTTAGCAAGTATCAGCAGAGCCAATAGATTAGCTTTTGGGCGGGTCTAATAGGAAACCGGTTTCCGTTTCGGTCCTAGTGCTTAACCAAATCCATTTAATGGAGCGTAATATTGTTTTTGGACGGAAAAAAGTGCAGGGGACCAAAACTGCCTTTTGAAAAAGTGGGGGGGACATGTCCCACCCGTCCCCCCCCAAAATTACGTCCCAGCGTGAGCACCCTAGTGCTGCTGTTTTAGTTCCATCATCGTCAACTTTATTTATAAAGCATGTTCCATCAGCCAGGAAGCAAACCAAAGTGCTACACATGCATAAAAGAATTTAAAACATGACTGACCCATGCAAGGGCCAATAAAATATACTGCAGCATTTGAATACAGCTTCTTCTTCTGGCTCTTAGAGGGTGCAGATGCTTTTTTCCTACTCTCCTCCATATCTTATCCTCAAGGCCTTTGTCCGTGTGTGCTGGTTGCATTGCTGCTTCTGCATTTTTCCTGGAAACTGGAAACTAAAATTCACTAAAATGGATCTCGTCAGTTGGTCACTCAACGCGGTTGATAACATTTTTTCAACAATGAGAACGGGAGAAGGGGCTCCCCGATACCCCTCCGGGACAGACCCAGTTGGACACATCATTGACTCCTGGAAACAGTGGAACTTGATTTGGCTATAACAGCTGTCTGTGGAGGACTCTGAAGATTTGTGGATATTCGTGGTGTTGGTGTCAGGTTTCCTGCTGATCGGCATTGGAGGCTACCTGGCTTACCGGAAAATTAACAAGCTGTCGAGGAATATTTGCCTTATACCCGAGCTCAGAGATGGATTGCACCACGCTGTGAATTCACAGACTCACATAATTGTCAAGATGAATGGTAAGCTTGGAACTTTGGCCGAGATTCATTCATTGGCACAGAAGATTGATGCCATCAAGGATAGAGTGGACGAATCAGCGCGGATTGGGATAGTTTAATGTCCATTATTGGGATTTTGAGAGGTTGAGGACCAACAAACTGTAAGACAGAGAGGAAATGATCTCTGTCTGGCCCCAAAACAATTTCTAATCGGAATCTGGGGCCCTTGAGCCTGTAAGTCTACAACAAAAACTCCCCCCTCAGAAGAAATGTGGAATGTGCCGTCACTATGGCAACTCAACTCTGTCTCCTATCCCAGCCTGGGCGGGACTGCGGGAAGGCCGCTGAAACATTCCAGGGTCACTGCAACCCTCCAACCCTTAATGCTCCTCCTCCTATGCACACTGACGTGACATGTGCTGCTTCTATCGTGGCTGCAGGAACTGAAGTAGGGATAGTCCCAACCCACCACCCCACCTAGTGGACACTTATGTTGTGCTGTCTGAAGTCTGTTGCAAATATGTTTGAGGTGTTTTTTTGCAGAGCAAAGCTGCCCTCCCGGTGGAGGGCAACTCTGAAGTGCCTTTTTTCCCTCCACCTGAACCAATCCTCATCTAACCCTCTGATCTCTATTAAGGTAGCGCAACTCAGGGTTGCGAATGACCACAGTCACCAATTCTTGTCATGTGTCTTGCCCAAGTATGTCTGATCTCTGAACTGTGTACTGAAACTCTAATTTCCCTCTGGGATTAATAAAGTATATTTGATTGATTTGATTTGATGAAGACAAATAAAAACAGGAGATGAAAGCAAAAGTAAAAGAACAAAACTCATGTGCAGGGACACCACAGTTTAAAACTTCATGACTCTGAAACCCAGCAGTGAGGGAGGGGAAGGTCACTCCACAACTTAGGGGCCAAAACCGAGAAGGTCCTGCTTCCTCTAGTCGAGGGTGTTGCATGTTTGTCATTTCCATCTTCCTCTGTGCCTCCACCTCCAGATCTGACCACTTCTGCTGGCCACAGATCTCTCCGTCGCTCTCACGGCGTTCCTGCTGTCCCACTCTCGTCTATTAGTGATACCCAAATTGTGACCCCCACAGATCAAACTTTTCAGGGTCTCAGCCGCTTTACTTACCGTATATGCAGAGCATCCATCAGCTGCTCTGAGCATTGAGCATTTAAAGCAGACAGCGGGTCTGCAGGAGGCGGGACATGTTCTAGGTAGTGTGTTATTGTGTGTGCAGCAGTTATAAATCTGATGATTTCTTTGCAATAGCATTGTTGTTGCTAAGCTCAAGCAGAGCTCTGAGTAAGGATCTTACACAAAGTTTCTGAACGAGGCCCCAGAAGACTAGAACTACTCCAGAGACTCAATCCCAACCTGGACAGAACATTCCATGATTTCCATCATTGGTGTTTTTTTGTCCTGACGGTCATATTGTGTGCAGCTGGTGTAGTGTTCTGCACCAGATGTAAGTCATTTGTGATTTTTTGATCATCTGAAAAGATCAAGGACTGTGAGATTTCAGGTGCTCTTCAGTCTTCTCTGACTGAAGCAACCCGCCGTACCTGTGACTCTTAAGCAAACGAAGCGCTGTGTTAATGAACACTGAGTTTTGCAGAATAAAGTAAAGTAGCTGTTAGCATTCATGAGACATTATGGCGAGACTGCCTTGGTAGAGATAAACACCATCCATTGTCTCATCCTCTTTCCTCCCAGTTCCCTTTTTACTTCCCATCTTATTCAGTTCTAACCCCGATGATTTGCCATTCGCACCAATTTGCCATTCACAACTCTGCTAATAACTCCGGCCTTTTATTGCATTAGCAATTCACAGCTCGACTCTGAGAGCAGGAGCCTGGCTGTTCTCTCACGAACGCGCTACCCCCCTTTGATATCCAGTTGCACATATCAACCTGCAATTACAGACCTGGTCTGGAAATTGTCAAGCATGACTGCAGAGGTATTGGAGTTATTGCAATTACACTCAGGTAATTGAGCCACTGCGGGTGGAGATGTTAAACACTGTGTCTATAGTAGGAGTCCGTGTCGCCATTGTCTCATTCTGTTTCACTCCTCCTCTCAGCACAACACACTGCTGCTGCTGCTTTTCCCTCTAATAAACCAGTCAGGGACAATAAAACAGGACACACACTGATAACGTTCCCAACAATGAGTCACTGATGCTTCAGGAAAACTTCAGTATTTATGACAACAGTCAGTCTGGTGGCTTCGGTCCACTCATCAGACTTTTGTAAAGTAAATAAATAAAACTTTAACAGAACAACATCAACACTGATGTCACGATAAACCGGACACATTCTAAAGCATATTATTCATGTTCAAGTTTTCCATATTTATGTTTATGAAGTTATTTTATCTTCTTTCTTTCTTTCCCTTCAGGTTTTAAACGCAGAGCTGACAAACATAAAAACAGAGAGTGTCCATGTTAACCACATGCCACCCGTGGTTCTCCTTCAGTCAGTATGGTCACAGACGACCACTTTAATGTGGTTCTGATCACAAACGTTCACCCTGAGGGATGTGGACCCCTCAGCGATAACCACCCTGAGGGGTCACTCAAGTGTGTCTTTGGCATCTCCTCAAGCAGCAGGATCATTCAGAGATGGCTGAAGAAACACTGATGAGGATCCTGTTAAAAGAAGTAGAAAAGAAGATGTTGGTGTTAAACAGCTGTGTAAACATCTGGATGTTCTGGATGTGATGTTTACTCAAGATTCTCTCCTCGTGTGTTGAGGAGGCATTTGGTTCGATCTTTGATACACAACAGTCTGACAGTACCGACTGTAACATCTCCATCAGTCTATCTATCTATCTATCTATCTATCTATCTATCTATCTATCTATCTATCTATCTATCTATCTATCTATCTATCTATCTATCTATCTATCTATCTATCTATCTATCTATCTATCTACCTATGCCTGCCTGCCTGCCTGCCTGCCTGTCTGTCTGTCTGTCTGTCTGTCTGTCTGTCTGTCTGTCTGTCTGTCTGGAGGAACAAGGCTGTAGGTCCAGATGGTGTCTCACATGATGTCTCCTCTCACCATTCCTGTTTACTCTGTCTTCCTCAGACCTTCAGGATAAATCAGCGTTCTTTTATCTGCAGAATCCAGATGAGTCTGCAGCTGTCTGGTGTCTCTGGGATGGACAAGAGACAGAGGACAGAGACCTGGTGGACCCTCATCCCATCTTAGATGTGAACAAAACAACAGTGGTTTTGTCAAGCATTTGTTCCATCGAGGGAGAAGAAGTGGAGGTGGTGGAGGAATATGTGAATGTCCACCTGGACAGCAGACTGGACTAGAGGCACAGCAGCTAAAGGGACAGAGCTGAATGGACTTCTGCTGGAAGGATATTCCAGATCTTCTATTATTGAGACCATCTCATCTACAGTACAGTCCCCTGGTGAGATAGCAGCACCAGAACCAGTGGTTGTAAAATGCTGAAGACAGGCTGGTTCTGTTCTGGGGATGGCTTTGGAGTCTTTAATCCTGATTGTCTGCTGCACCACAGACAGCTTCAGAAGAACCAAGGTCCAGTCAAAGTCCAGTCCGGAAGTACTGGTCCAAGTTCTGTTGGACCATCCGTGTCTCCTTGTTTTCTTTGTTCTTGTTTCATGAAGAAGACCATGATGATCTTAGGGGCCCAAGTGGAATGTTAGAAAGTTGGGCTGTTCCCTTCACGTTTATATGCTCCGCATCTGATTCCAAGCCATTTGATTTTATCAAAAACACTTGAAAAATCTTAACCTTTGACGTAACGAGGGGGAGTTAAGAGCTAGTCCTGCCTGAAGCTCAGAGTGGCGAGTAGGTAGTTTTCGGATAGTGAGGTCATGTTATCGAGTCAATGTGTGTTCACTAGTTTTGGATTGCATCCATTTTTTTAAATGATAAACTAATGTGTGGAGGATCTACAAACTCCAGCAGGTCCGGACATCGAGTCCACGGGTTTCCAGATAAGAGAAAAGAACGGCACCGTCTTCTGTTCCTGGAGTGTTTTGTGTAGCTGAAAACACGATCATTCCTGCTCCGCACTTCAGACCGGAGCATTCCAATCCCAGTGATGTGATGGAGTTCAGCATGCCTCCTATCCTCCAGAGCGCCGTGGTGGAGTTTAGAACAATTCTTGCCAGCCCCTAGAGCCCAGACAAGCATCAGTACCAGGTCAGAGAGGTCTGCGCTGAGCTCCCAAAAAAATTCCTAACGAGCCGGGGATGCTGGTTCCTGGGAATGGATATCAATGAGTATGAAACAGCTGACAAATGCTCATTATAGATTACTTTTGTCAAGAATCAGAAGTCTATTAAGTGAACAATATTATTTTTACTGTTTGGTACGTGACAGTAACAGGGCTGCCAACTCTCATGCATTGAGCGTGAGACATACACACTTGACCCTCTTCACACGCTCTCTCACCACACCTCTAATATCTCACGCTGAACCAGCACTGGCGCTCCTTAAAGCCCGATTCATACGTCTGCGTCCGTGTGGAGACAAGCAATACCAGTATGTGTCGCGTAAGGGCTCTCCGACGGACTCACAGAGGGTGACAGAGACATGCCCAAAATTTTAAACATCCGTCGAAAGTGACGGAGAGCACAAGCTTGTGATTGGTCAGGACGCCACTTCCTGTATACTCGTCACCAGCACTGCTGTAGCTCTGTTAAAGAGTAAACAGATATTTAGCTGCCGACCCAGAACAGATTGAAGAACACATTGCAGAACAAGTTCGAACATAATAAGATTTATTCACCCGTGAGTGAAGGAGTACAAAATACGGAAACGACGGGACATGTGGGTTTAGAGGTGGCGGCCGTATGAAGAGGTGGAGGAGAACAACGGACTAATTTGTTCGTGTTACAAAGTCTCTGAAATATATAAACACATTAGTAAATACACTATCGGGGACCGGAAACATGAGTGTTATGGTGGCAGGATACCACAGAACAGCGCTACGCCCTCCGTTGTCCTGGTGGGGAATTGCTTCGCAACGCTCCGCTGCCTGAACAGAAGTTGGAATGTGAAAACCTTTCAGACACTCTGTGTGTCTCTCCATTGCCAAACTCATGGAGATGTATAAATCAGGCTTAAACACGCATCACACACAGTGCGCAGGGCACCGAGTGGCCAGACAGGCACTAAGGAATCAGGTTTATGAAAAAAAGATTATATTATTTCCAGTGTTGGGAGTAACGCCGTTTAAATATAACGGCGTTCTTTTATAGGTAACGGAATAATCTAATTAATTACTTTTCCCGCCGTTACAACGCCGTTACCGTTACTGGGGACGGAAGGTTGTGCGTTACTATGTGCTTGTCGAACGTTGAGCAACAGGCTTTCTGACCGCCACACTTCAGCTGCAGCCAGGGAGAGAGGTGTCGGCGCGCTAGGATGATGTCGATGCCAAAACAACCAAAACAAAGTGGAGACTCACCTCTCACATCAGGAAGAATCTGCGTGTTTCGAGCGTTATCCGTTCTTTCATAATCCGTTGTTGAATTGTGATCGGCAGAAGCTTTTCCGGTTCGCGCCTCACTTTTTTTTACAGCAGCGGCCCACGTCAAGATGTCGTTTCTGTTACCGATAAGGAAATGCGTGCGTGCGTTAAGCAGCGCGGTGTAAGCTGTCATCAGCTTATCAGGAGCTAAGGAGGCAGATGTTTTCATCCAAGAGCATCACGGCCCGTGAAGAACGAGGAAGACGTGATGAATAGTCTACGGCTGCAGACTCCCCGCAGATTCGCTGCTGCAGGTGGGAATCTGCAGCAGCGAATCTGCGGGTCTGCAGCCGTGCCCTTCTTGGCGTGACAGCGGGACGTCCCGAAGGTCCGCTCACCTGTTCACCGCTCAGACGTCCTGACCTTCTACCTTCCTAGATCATCCAGCTGTAACCTGTTTCTGATCATGTCTTTAGTCCCGCTGTAACGCTGATGCATCAGTCTCAGATGTCATGGAGCTCAGGTGTTATTAGAACTACCTGTGTGTGTTTACCACCCAACTTCAGCTCTTCTGTGGTTGGGTCTGACCCAAGTTAGTAAATAAGTCCTCCATCAGGCTTGTGCCTCTTCTAGTGTCATTTTAAAGGATTTTATTTATTTATTTATTTAACCATTACTAGATTACCAGCAACAGAAATGCTGCTAAAAACACACAATTATGTGAAGCTGGAAAAATTAGAATACTGTGCAAAATTACATTTATTTCTGTAATTTAACTAGACTGAGAGACCGTTTAAAGGCTCGGGAACCTTTACAGGTGTTTCTATTTGCAATTTTAAATTTTAGCTGATTGGGGTCTTGTTAAATATCACACAGTGAACTTTTAATAGTCTAGATTAGTGTAATGTTCCTATTAGTAGTTCCTCCTGTTAAGTGCTTATTTATTGAAATTATTCAGGTTTATAAAAAACATTTGGACATACATTTTATTATGTTCCAGTCATTAGTCATTTATATTTCACTATTGTAGTAATTCTTGCATTCTTTAATGAAAAAAGTAACTTAGTAGTTACTTTTGTTGGTAATTAGTTACTTTTTATGATGTTGTAACTCAGTTAGTAACTGAGTTACTTTTTGACAAAGTAATCAGTAACTATAACTAATTACTTTTTTAAAGTAACGTTCCCAACACTGATTATTTCTAGTATTAGCTACTGGACAACATGCACACACAACATTGAGGTAATCATTTAACTGGCATTATTCCACACACAATCCCTTCTGTGTAACCCAAGCCGATGTGCTCTCCGCTCTGGCTGCTAGGTGGGCAGAGTTTTGAGCTTCAACTGCGGTTGATGGGACGGGTAAGCCCATCTCTCTCTCCCAGAACCGCGAGCCGCCAAAACGACATGCTTTTATATAGAAATGCAGTAACTTCATGCTATTGACCCACATGAACATTATATTCTGTTTAGTGGATGCAATTATATCAATCAATCAATCAATCAATCAATCAATCAATCAATCAACCAATCAATCAGTCAATCAAGGCTTTATTTATATAGCACATTCCTCACCCATCACGGGAGGCCAAGGCGCTGAAGAACAAAATACAATCATGATTAAAGAGATAAAATCATTGAATTTGAAACAACAGAATTATAGGCAAACAAAATCTAAACTACATAAAAGTAAGCCAACTTCAAGCTTGTTCAGGAAATGCTAAATGAAAAAAAAGGGTTTTCAGGCGACTCTTAAAGACCGGCAAAGAAGTAGACTGCCTAACTGACTGTGGGAGCTGGTTCCAGAGTGAGGGCGCTAGAAACAAAAAAGCCTGGTCTCCACGAGTCCGACACCTAGTACGAGGGACAGCTAGCAGACCCTGATCAAAGGAGCACAGAGAGTGTGATGGGACATATCGTTTCAGGAGCGCCGCTAAGTAACAAGGTGCACCTCCATGAAATAAATTAAATGCAAACACCTGAGGTTTAAAACGCGCTTGATAAAAGACTGGACACCAGTGTAGGGAGGCCAGCACTGGACTGATGTGGTCCCTTTTCCTGGCTCCAGTAAGAAACCTGATGGCACTATTCTGCACCATCTGAACATGACAAATTGATGAATGACCAAGCCCAGCATAAAGAGAGTTACAACAATCTAACTTGAAGATTACAAATGCATGGAGTACCTGCTCCATGTGTACTCTCGTCAGCATAGGCTTGATTTTGTTCAGGCTTCGCAGGTTGAAAAACAAGATCGGATTACGGAGTTGACGAGGGCATCCAGATTAAGACCAGAATCTAGTCTCATCCCCAAGCTAATGACAACTTGCTTCAAAAAGGGAGAGGGAGAGCCCAGCTCAACTTCAGAATCCCCGGCAGCCCGCCTGTTGTTTTCATTAAAATTAATGATCTGTCTTACCCTCATTAACATGCAGATAGCTGGCTGCTAGCCAGAACTTAACCTCATTGAGACGGGACACAAGGGACATGACAGCAAGACCATCCCCCTGATGAAACATGGTATAAATCTGGTAATCATCTGCATATAGGTGAAACGCAAGGTCGGGTTTGCAGATGGTTGAGACAAGGGGCAGCAAATAAATGGCAGAAAGAAGTGGTCCGAGAATCGAGACCTGTGGGGCCCCCCAGCAAAGATCCTCCCAGGAGGAGAATGCATCCCCCAATTTAACACAGAACCTCCTTCTATGGATATATGACCTGAGCCAGTCCAATACAGACCCCTTGATTCAGAGCCACTGCTCCAGCTGATCAGAGAATGGCGTGGTCAACCATATCAAAATTGCAGTTAGAGCTAACAGAAGAAACACAACAGACAAACCCTGATCCAATGAAATATATGTAATGGAGTAATTTACATGTTTTTTAATGTGGCATAAGACATAAGATTCCATAGTAAATATGAAATCAACCTTATGGATCTGTGGGTACTGTTTAACCAGAAGATTGGAACTTTTTATTGCGGGGATTAGGTAACCATTTCGTATTAATTCAGAGACAAGAGAAGAGAGAGACAAGTTTTAAAAGTTTGAAGATTTATTACTAAACAAATTAAAAGTAGACTAACTTTAACACTAAGTTCATGGTGTAACTATGGTGAATGAGACGGAGAATGGTGTAGTGTGGAATGTTGCTCAGAACCAGCAAATCCGAAGAAATGATTAGTTTTGGTGGGAAGTGAAGGTGATGTCGTCGCGCTAAGCTTTGGTTAGGAGATTCATAAACACATTAGACGCCATTCTGTTGGTCTATGTACCCTTAGCGAAAGTCCCCGTCTAGATCAGGAGGTGTAGAGGTCCAGCTTGACCTTTGTGGAGCCGAAGCCTGTAGAAACAGCCGCGGCAGCCGACCACCAGTCTTGAGATACTTCCGGGTCATGACAGTTTATCGGCATCTAACAAGACCCAAAACAGGCTAGTGTTGTTTCAGCTTTTATTCTAAAAGGAACTGTCGCAGCAGGTGGAACGACAACAGGTTTATCCAGCTTGTCGTTGCTTCTTTCAGCTGAAGAGGCAAGTTTACGGATTGGCCACTCCATCGACTTCTCTCGAACGCTTTGAACTGGCGTTAAAGATGACGTGGGCATAGTTTGGAAGTTTTGGTTTATGGTCAAATGAAAAGATGACAGATTTACCAAGCACCACCAAAACCACGCCTCCGTCAGATCTGGCAGATTCTGATTGGATCAGTAAAAGCAATGTGTCGTCTCTTAAAGCCTGATTTATGCTTCTCCGTCTGCGTCAGTGCGGAGCACACGCAACGCCATTATCCGTCCTTGCGTAGGGCTCCGGCAGGCACGCAAGTACGTACGGAGTCGAGCCCACTTTTTTAAACATCCGTCGAACGAGACGGATTACGCAAGCTTGTGATTGGTCAGGACGCCGCTGTTGTTTACGGCGCCGCTATTGCAAAGAGAGCCGAGGATAACTAGCGGCAGGCACGGAGAAGCTTGAAGAATGCCTCGCGAAACAACTCTAAAAATATGAACGTTTCATCCTCCCGTGACTGGAGGAGTGAAAAGATATGCAGCAAGCTTTTTATTTGTGGACGGAAATTACAGGAAACGTGGGTTTAGTGGTGGGGAGCGCATGAAGGGGTGGGAGAATGAGAGACAAATATGTTCGTGTTAAAAGTCTCTTATATACACAAAAAACAACATAAACAAACGATCTTGGACCGGATACATGACATGATACCACAGAACAGTGCTACGCACTCTGTGGTCCTGCCGAGCAATTGCTTTGCAACACTCTCCAGGAGACGGAGAAGTAGAGCAAAACGCTTCCATCAATCCGTGCGTGTCTGTCCCTTGCGGAGCTGACGGAGAAGCATAAACCAGGCTTAATGCTACGTGAGAACAGTCCTAGTGGAAACATTTAAAGTCATATTACGTATTATATTCTATAGGATTATAATAAAGTAATTAATATTTTGATTTCACAGATTGGTCACATCTTTTTATTGACCAACACTTTGTTTGATTATCTTTATTAAAAATAGAGTTCTTTTATTTAAGGTGAGTCCTTTCTTCATTCTTCTCTTGAGCTGGAAAGAAGCAGTTTAGAAGCAAATGCATGAGACCTTGAGGCAATATCTCATGCAGACTAGTTCTGTGTCAGAGGAGAGGGGCAAAATGACTTTTGGTGGAAAACAGTCATTCCATTCCTTTACATATAGATGCCGTTAAAGACCCTCAGCAAGGCTGACTCAGTGCTATGACCAGACCTGAACCCTGACTGGAAAACCTCAAACAGATCGAAGTCAGATATATGACACACAAGCTAATGATAAACAACTTTCTTCAGCCGTCTCAAGGTTAAAGGGAGGTTAGAAATCAGCCTGTAATTGTCAAGCACAGAGACATCAGCTCCGTATTTCTTCAGGATTGGCCGAATAACTGCATCATGAAGTTAGCTTAAAGCTGCTTTCCGGAGTTTCCCCCTTTCAGAAATTATGTGTGATTTGTCAGAAGTCTGTAAAAGTGATTATCTTATCATGTACTGTGATATAATGTAAGCAATATGGCTCTTTTTTTTTTGCTAAGCACGCCCCCTGCCCCACAGAGCTCTGTGCAATACAAAACTGAGCGCCGACCTGAACTAACCAATAGCGTTAGACTACTGCTTACTTGCTTCAAATTTAAGGAATACCTCGGCTGATGCAGAGTTGTTGAACTTTTCACGGACAAGTAAGTCTCCAAAATATAAATATATGAGAACACCACATGACTTGAGAATAGTACTCGTGAAACAATGTGCTTTAGCTCTGTTTGTTGGCTACAGAAGCACATTTGTAAACAACAACGTGAAGTCGCCATCTTAAAAATATATAACAACAGAGTTTTTGTGTGATATGCTTGTCAGCCCCTAGATGATGCCATCGGATGAGAAAGAAGCATTAACATGATAGATTTTTTTTCTTGGCAAAAAATAATAAAGATAGATAGATAGATAGATAGATAGATAGATAGATAGATAGATAGATAGATAGATAGATAGATAGATAGATAGATAGATAGATAGATAGATAGATAGATAGATAGATAGATAGATAGATAGATAGATAGATAGATAGATAGATAGATAGAGAGTCCTTATAACCCTAACCCTTCCCATGGACGGTGAACAGTCTAGTGATGGGAATTGAGGCTCTTTTTAGAGAGCCGGTTCTTTTGGCTCAGCTCACCAAAAAGAGCCGGCTCTTTCGGCTCCCAAATTGCTCCTCAGATTTTCTGTTGCGTAGAGTACATTTATAACCAAAATAATGCTAAACTATATGTAAAATAATTTACTAATGTAAAAAAAGCAATATATCAAATATTTATCATTTCTATGGATTTAATAACTGAACACTTTAAGAAATCTCCACTTTCCGACTCATTTTCTCACCGTCTTCGTCGCACTCTCCTCTCTCTCGCTCTCCTTTTCCCTCCTCCTCATTCCCTCTTGTCTCCCTCCACCCGCATGTGCTCTGCTGTGTGTCTGAGTCTGATCCTCCCTCTTCCCCGCCCCTACTGCTCTGTGTGTGGACAGTCTGGACACACAGTTACAGATGTTGACCAATCGCCTGTAGCTTTCACCAAGGCAGGGGGGGAGGGGGGAGGGGAGGGGACGGCTCCAAATGACGAGCCGGCTCCCGTTGTTCACTTCAAAGAGCCGGCTCTTAGAGCCGGTTCGTTCGCGACCGACGCATCGCTAGAACAGTCCCCACTCAGAGCATTAACATTGGGATGTTTGAACAGGAGTTTAAGCTAGCTAGCTAGCTAGCATCTTTCTCTCACCGAGACACTTGCTCCTCCAGAACCTCCTGACACCACAGCTAAATCTCTCCTGTGGTTGTTTCTCCCTCTGGTTTGTCTCTGCTCTCTGGGGCATGCAGCAGTCTCATAACTGTATGGTTGTGGTCCACCATAAGTATAATTATAAACATTTAAAGTTTCCTCATTGTCAGAACCAGCATTAGAATCATTTTTCTCTGGAAGAAGCTTACAGGATCCTTCTGCCTGGATCACGTCTGGTTTGGCAGAAAAAACATTTTTCTCACAGAAACAACTCCCAAAGCCTAAATAATTTATTTATGTGTTTTTCTATTTTAACAAGCTCTTATTATAGTACTATTCTCTAAATATTTGTTCAAAGGAGGCTCTAACATGCAAGATGCTTTTAAAGTTTTTTAATCATTGATGTGTTTCTTTCTTTCTGTAATTATGCCATTTCTTCAGTCTATTTGCCATCAAACATCACTTGTTTAGCAAGTACATTATTAAACATGTTAATGTTAATAAATGTAAAAGTAAATAGTCATTTACTAATTAAATAAATA